>NC_061107.1:134970279-134982779 GCF_015104395.2 Macrobrachium nipponense | reverse complement strand
CTCCTTGGTTTTCTATCAAGTGTAAAGTTCTGTTGTTTTGATCCTTTCAAAAGTTTACTTGGCTACTTAGTTTCGTACGTATCAGTGTGTCTCCTGGAATTGTAGTGACAATAAGCGGAATATATTATCTAATATTACGAAAGAGTGCAAAGTCATATTATTAATATGGGTAAAGTATTGATTCTCTTATATTGTTCTTTTATGTACGTGACTTAGCCATCTGAAGTGTTTTCTCTGTATTAAGTGAGTACGAGTTATTCTAGTATTTTTTCGCTATAATGAGTTTATTGACATATTATGTATTTCTTTGTGTAAAGAGTGTTAATACTCAGTTTATTACATCCCGTGATTTCTCTACTGTAAATGTTTATTGGGTTTCGGTAATGTTAAATTAATTATTAAAATAATAATTATATTAATTTTTAACGGTGTTTGAATAATTGCCTTGGGTAAGCAAAATATTTACGTTTCCCTATCTAATAACTTAAGAGTATTAGAAGCAGATCGTAACAAGTGGGGGCCTGTCCGGGATTGAAATTTGTTAGCCCTCGGTAATTGTTTGTATAATGATCGTTGTGCAAGATTTGTTATATGCGTATTGACGTATTGTCAAATTTATTTCCTTTTGTGCAGTTTATCTAAGTGATAATTAGTATATTAAGTTGATAATTATGGAGTCCTTTAACATTAGTGAGTTTGTTGAAAATCCTACGAGTGGATATTTGAGTTCGCACCGGATGCGAAAGGATGATTGGTTAGAGATCGCTAGTCACTATAAGTTTGATAAAGACATAAAGAATGCGTGGCGTAAGTCTCAGGTTAAGAGGAACGTAATATCGAAGTTAGTCGATGATGGATTTCTCTCTGAAGAGGCCTTTGATTTATGTGACGAAGGTAGTTTCAGTCTTGGAGGTAAAAGAATAGAAATTCAGTATGCAAGAGAAAGAGAGGAACTTGAACGTCAGGACAGATCAAAAAGGGAGGAACTTGAGCGTCAGGACAGGTTAAAAAGGGAAGAACTTGAGCGTCAAGACAGGTTAAATAGAGAAGAAAAAGAATATCAGTTAAAGTTAGAAGCCCTCAAGAGTGGAAGTAAAAGTAAAATTTCTTATTGACGAAGGTATGCCTGATGTAAGTAAGTTTACTAAGATTGTGCCTAAATTTGATGAGTCAGAACCTGATTAATTTTTTTTCACTTCGAGAAGTTAGCTCAAAGTTTAAGTTGGCCTAAAGAGGTCTGGCCTGTGATTATTCAACCTGCTTTGGTAGGAAAAGCTAGGTCTGCCTTTCTAGCTTTGGATGCTAGTGAGTGCAAGGATTATGATTTTATCAAAGATAGTATACTTAAGATATATGAACTTACTCCTGAGTATTATCGTTTGCGATTTAGAAGGTTTCGTAAATGTGATAAACAATCATATGTAAAGTATACCCATAGTATTGTTAAACTTCATGATAAGTGGATTAAAGCAGCTGGAGTCACGTGCATGGAAGAGTATAGAGAGTTGATGTTACTTGAACAATTTTTAAGAGGAACTCCTGTTGATGTACAGAGATATTTGTTTGAAAGAGAAGTCACAACTTTGCAGAGAGCTACTACTCTGGCTGAGAATTTTGGTCTGTTAAAGCCATTTAAAAGGGGAAACAATTCCAGGAGATCACCACATACATCACCTTGCAAATCATTGCAGAATTCACCACATAATAGTCCTGGCCGGAGTAAAAATAAAGGCCAAGGGAAGGACTATGCTGGAAGTAATAATAGTACTGTTGTGAAATGTTATTTTTGTGGTGAGGTTGGACATATTCGCAGAAATTGTCCTGAACGGCTTAAAAACAAAGAAAAGACTGAGTGTAGCTTGTTCTCTTCCGAGAATGTGTAGGTATGGTAAAGAAAAGTCTCCTCTGGTTAGAGAGGAATTTAAACCTTTCTGTTTTAAAGGAAAACTTTTGTTTGTTCCAGGATGCAAGTTCCAATGGAATCTCTATCAGGATAGTACGAGATACGGGTTCGTCGCACAGCTTGGTGGTCAGAGATGCAGTTCCTGGGATAGAGAATTGTATGACTCAAGATAGTGTAATTCTGAAGAGCATTGGTGGACTGACTACAGTACCCAGAGCAAAGTTGCATGTGGAATGTAATTTGTTTACAGGGAATACTGTTGTAGGAGTTGTTGATTCATTACCTATACCTAACATTTATTTTCTATTAGAAAATGATATCGCTGGTGCCAGAGTGATTCTGATTGAAAATCCAGTGAAGGACCTAGAAGAGAAAGCCATGTTTCAGTCATGTGTCGTTGAACACAGCCTGAGGACTTTGGATACTGCAAAGAATTTGATTTGTACGGATGCTGTTCATGCTGATGTCGCAGTAGGTGATGTAGTAGAGGAGCTAGAGCAGAGAAACTCTCCTCTGATAGAAGTCAACAATGAAAATGACTGTAAGCCAGACAACGATATTGTGGAGGTTTGTGAATCTTCTTTACTAGTGTAATATTTTGGATTCAGAGTTTCATAATCTGTTTGAAATGAAGGACTTTGATATTAGAGATGCTCAAGCTAATGATCATTCTTTACAACAAATGTTTAATGAAGCTATTTCAGAGAGTGAAATCGCTAAGGAAGCGACTTGCTATTATTTAAAGACAGGAATACTGATGAGAAAGTACAGAGCTCTTTCTACTCCTGCTAATGCTTCATGGGACGTGAAGTACCAATTAGTTGTACCTTTAGGATTGAGAGAAGAAATAATCCGATTGCCCATGTGAATACATCTGCCCATCTTGGAGTGAAGAAGACCACACTCAATATTCTGCAATATTTTTATTGGCCTGGAATAAGAGAAGATGTTAAAAAAAAGAAATTTTGTAAAGTAATTGTGATACTTGTCAAAAGGTAGGTAAACCTAATCAGCCTATAAAGCCAGTACCTTTATCTCCACAGATTGTATGTAGTGTTCCATTCGAGAAAGTTATTTTGGATTGTGTTGGTCCATTGCCTAAGTCTAAGAAACAAAACCAGTATTTGATGACTGTTATGTGCAGTAGCATAAGGTATCCAGATGCTGTACCTCTGCGTAATATTTCTGCTAAAACATTAATTCCTCATCTAGTTAAGATTTTCACCCAATATGGAATACCTAGGATTGTCCAGACCGATCGTGGAACTAATTTTACGTCTACTTATTTCAGGAAGTATGAAAGTAATGGTATTAAACATTCTATGTCCACAGTATATCATCCTCAAAGTCAAGGTTGTCTTGAAAGATTTCACCAGACGCTAAAAGCAGGATTGACTAAGTTTTGTGAAGAAACTGGCAAAGACTGGGAGGAAGGATTGCAGTTTGTTTTATATGCTGTGAGGAATGCTCATCAGGAAAGTCTTGGATCCTCACCCGCCGAATTACTTTATGGAAGGCAAATTACAGGACCACTTAAAGTATTATACGACACTTGGTTAGACTATAGTGAAGGTGTCAGTTTGGGAGAATATGCAACTAAGTTAAGAGAAAAACTTAGAGTATTCACGTAAGTTCGCCCATCAAAATTTGTTTAAAGCTCAGCATTCTATGAAGAAAAACTTTGATAGTAAAGCAGAGAAGAGAGAATTTAAAGTAGGAGATAGAGTTTTGATGTTAACTCCTATGAAGAAAACCTTTGAAAGCAGATATGAAGGACCATTTACTGTGATGAGTAAGAATCAGAATGTATATGAAATATCTACTCCAGGTAAAAGGAGAGATCGGAAAATAGTACATATAAACAAGATTAAAACTTTATTCTGATAAGGAGAAAACTGAAGAAACTATTGCCGTTGCTAGCTTGGTTCTTGTTGACAAGTCTTCTGATCAAGTATCTGATAACCATCTTATAAAAACAGATGTTCGATTATCCAATTCTGACACTATTAACCACCTGAAATCTAAATTACATCATTTAACCCCTCTTCAATTGCAGGATATAGAAAGGTTGTTGGAATCTTTCCCAGCGATTTGTGGAGACATAACAACACAAACTAGTCTTGTGGAAGTTGAGATACAGCTTAAGGTCGATTCAGTTCCAGTTAAGAGCGCTCCGTACCGAGTATCTCCATATAAGAAGACCATCATGAAAAAAAGAGGTAGATTTCTTGCTAGAACATGGTTTGGCCGAAGCCAGCCATAGTCCATGGTCCTCTCCATGTGTACTAGTAGGAAAATCAGACGGTACATATCGGTTATGCACAGATTATAGTCAGGTAAACTAACTTACTGTTTCTGATGGCTATCCGTTACCCAGAATTGACGATCTTATTGACATGGTAAGCTCATCGAAATTCATATCTCGAATAGATCTTCTTAAAGGTTACTATCAACTACCATTGTCAGAATCCTCAAAACCCATAACTGCGTTTGTAACCCCAAGTGGACTTTTTCAATACAAAGTGTTACCTTTTGGATTAAAGAATGCTACAGCTATATTTCAGAGGCTCATTAATGATGTTTTGAAGGATTTACCAAATGTTGCAGTATACTTGGATGACATTATTGTTTTTACAGATACTTGGGATAGCCACTTAGAGACGTTAAGGAAGGTATTCGCTCGGTTGAAAGCTGCAAACCTTACCCTGAATTTGGCGAAGAGTGACTTTGGTTATGCCCGAATTCAGTATCTTGGATACGTTGTTGGGAGTGGAGAAGTCGCACCCGTTAATGCCAAGGTGAACGCCATCTTAACAGTGAAGGAACCTACCTGTCGGAAGGAAGTTCAACGCTTCCTGGGGATGGTGGGGTACTACAGAAGATTCTGCAAGAATTTCTATGAACCTGTTTTTCCATTGACTGATCTGACAAGAAGCAAGAAAAAGTTCCAGTGGACTTCAGAGTGCCAGGAGGCATTCGACAAAGCTAAGACTTTGTTAGTCTCGAGCCCAATTCTCAAATCTCCTGATTTTGGAAGTCCGTTTATCCTTGAAGTGGATGCCAGTGAGATTGGAGCAGGAGCAGTTCTTCTGCAGAGAAGCCAAGATTCCTTATTACATCCAGTGATGTACAGCTCGCAAAAGTTTAAACCCCATCAGCGTAACTACTCTACGATAGAAAAGGAAGCTCTTGGTTTACTTTTGGCTTTGGAGAAGTTTGATACTTATCTTCATTCGTCCCCATACACTATTGAAGTGTATACTGATCATCAACCGCTTACGTTCTTGCAGAGAATGAAGACTAAGAATAAGAGACTGACGAGATGGTGGTTATCTTTACAAGATTATGATCTACATGTGAGTCACATCAAGGGAAAGGATAATTTGTGTGCAGATTTTTTATACAGGCATCCTGTAATGTAAAATGGTAAATATTTGTCCTTGGTATATTATGAATTGTAATTTTTGTTTATCCTCATTGGTTATAATGATGATTTTAAGGAGGGAGGTATGTTACAACTTTATTTATTTGTATTTGTTTTTGCTTGAGATGCGATCAACCAATAGATGGCGGCGTAGGTTGGATCAGGAAGTGTGATGTTTTTGTATTTATCCTCCTTGGTTTTCTATCAAGTGTAAAGTTCTGTTGTTTTGATCCTTTCAAAAGTTTACTTGGCTACTTAGTTTCGTACGTATCAGTGTGTCTCCTGGAATTGTAGTGACAATAAGCGGAATATATTATCTAATATTACGAAAGAGTGCAAAGTCATATTATTAATATGGGTAAAGTATTGATTCTCTTATTGTCTTTTATGTACGTGACTTAGCCATCTGAAGTGTTTTCTCTGTATTAAGTGAGTACGAGTTATTCTAGTATTTTTTCGCTATAATGAGTTTATTGACATTATGTATTTCTTTGTGTAAAGAGTGTTAATACTCAGTTTATTACATCCCGTGATTTCTCTACTGTAAATGTTTATTGGGTTTCGGTAATGTTAAATTAATTATTAAATAATAATAATTATATTAATTTTTAACGGTGTTTGAATAATTGCCTTGGGTAAGCAAAATATTTACGTTTCCCTATCTAATAACTTAAGAGTATTAGAAGCAGATCGTAACAAACCATATTGTGCTCATTAAGTAGAGTGACATTATGCTACTCTGAACAGACACTACATATACAATGGAACCTCCTTACCATTATCCTAGGTATTGTTCTCATAATTGTGAAAGCTCTACAAAGGACTCTTCTTTTTTTTATTATACTAGATTCATAGGTTTACATTATAACCCATGAACTAGCATTTCCAACAAAGATACATCTCTGCCTAGACAATGTCCAAAACATTGCATTCAAATTGGACTATTGAACATCTTTTTTTCTTAATTAGTGTTTTCATAATTATTTTCTACTCGGCCTTGTCTAAGCATTTTAATGGCCAAATCTACTTTCTGTAAGGAAGGATATCTTTCAATAAAGTTGATTTTCATAGAGTAAATCCCGGTACCGACTACTTTTCTTCTAATTTTTTGTTGCTGTTTAATACTATATAAGTCTGAAATTCTTTCTTCTACAGACCTAAGGAATGTATAAGTAAAAGAGAGAGAGAGAGAGAGAGAGAGAGTTACAATTATTGTACTTTCTTTTATTTTTACTCCAAGCTGAGCAGGAGTAAGCAAGTGAATAAAGGATAATTTCTATATTCATTTCTATATAATAAAGAAATATATCAGATTAAGATTCGCGTAGTTTAGCTTTCATATATGAGTTTATTTATTGTTTCAAAAGTAATTTCAATTAAATGTCCTTATTAATCTTAAATGCAAAGAAAGCAATGTTTTGCTGAAACACCTTGGTTTCCCATTCAGAAATTGACTATTAAAAAAAAATCTATTTCATGTAAACCTGAACACAGTTGGTAACCAACTTTGCTCTCAATATAAATTTTTTCTAGCTCCAGGCAAAAGAAAATAGTTTTCAACTTAAATTTTGTTCTTTACAACTTGAATGTCTTCTCTCAAATTAAAATCTGAATTGCAGATTCATCTCCTGACTGTTCCTGCCTTTGTTACTTTAAAGTAAAAAGCCAAGTGACCTAATTTGCCATCTGAGGGTAAACTAATTATCAACTTATTTCTTGATATATTTGCATGCAATTATAAGTTTCAGGCAATATGAAGTTATGAAGAAAAATGCTCGAAGAAGTGTATAAAAAAAGTGAGCATAATGAGAGAGAGATTAATCGGTCCAAAGTTGCACTCGTTAATAGTAAACTTAATACTCTAATACGAAAAGGAAGAATATTATTACGTAATTGGTCTCATAAAGTGAATGTCAAGAAATGTCTAAATAATAATAATAATAATAATAATAATAATAATAATAATAATAATAATAATAATAATAATTAATAATAATAATTAATAATAAGAATAAAGAATAAACAATAAAGAATAATTCCTTTATTCGTTTATTCTTTATTCTTTATTTTCTTTATTCTTTATTCTTTATTTCTTTCTTTAAGAAATTAAGAATTTAATTCAAGAATTAAGA
The DNA here is from genome assembly GCF_015104395.2 of Macrobrachium nipponense. Classification (NCBI taxonomy): domain Eukaryota; kingdom Metazoa; phylum Arthropoda; class Malacostraca; order Decapoda; family Palaemonidae; genus Macrobrachium; species Macrobrachium nipponense. Next base: position 134,975,320 of record NC_061107.1, on the reverse strand, counting down.
ATTTATTTCAAGAATTAAGAATTTAGAATTTATTTCAAGAATTAAGAATTAAGAATTATTCAAGAATTAAGAATTAAGATAATTATTCAAGAATGTTAAGAATTAAGAATTATTCAAGAATTAAGGAATTAAGATTAAGATTATTCTTTATTTCTTTATTAAGAATTAAGGAAATTAAGAATTAAGAATTAAAGAATAATTCTTATTTTTAATTCTTTATTTCTTTATTCCAATTAATTCTTTGATTCTTTAATTCGAATTCTTTATTCTTAAAGAATTAAAGAAATTAAGGAATTAAGAATTAAGAATTAAGAATTAAGAAACAAGAATTAAAGAATTAAGAATTAAGAATAATTCCCTTTATTCTTTATTCTTTATTCTTTAATTCTTTTATTCTTTAATTCTTTATTCTTTATTCTTAAGAATTATTAAAGAATTAAGAAATTTAAGAATTAAGAATTAAGAATAGAATTAAGAAATTAATTCTTAATTCTTTAATTCTTTAGTTCTTTATTCTTTATTCTTTATTTTTAATTCTTTATTTTTCTTTAAGAATTTATTCTTAGATTTATTCTTTAATTCTTAAACGAATTAAAGAATTAAAGAATTAAGAATTAAGAATAAAGAATTAAAGAATTAAAGAATAAGAATTAATTGAATTAATTTGAATTAAAGAATTAATTCATTTTAATTCTTTTGTTCTTTATTCTTTAATGTTCTTTATTCTTTATTCTTTTAGCTTTTATTCCTTAAAGAATTAAAGAATTAAAGAATTAAAGAAAAAATTAAAGAATATAAGAATTAAAGAATTAATGAATTAAAGAATATTTTCTTAATTCAATTTTTAATTCCTTATTCTTTATTCCTTTATTCTTTATTTCTTTTATAATAATGATAAAAGATAAAGAATAAAGAATTTAATTCTTTATTTTATTCTTTATTCTTTATTCTTTAATTCTTTATTCTTTCCTTTAAGAATAAGAATATTCAAGAATTTAAGAATTATTCAAGAATTTAAGAAAATTAAGAAAAAATTATTCAAGAATTTAAGAAATTAAAGAATTATTCAGATATTTAAGTAATTAAAGAATTAATTCAAGATTAAGAATTAAAGAATTTAATTCAAAGAATTTAAGAATTAAGATTAATAAAGTTAATCCTTGTAATTCCTTTAATTAAGAATTAGAATTAAGAAATTAAGATAAGAATTAGATTAAGGATAATTCTTAATTCTTTATTCTTTATTCTTTTAATTCTTTATTCTTTATTCTTTATTCCTTTATTCTTTAAAGAATTAAAGGAATTAAAGAAATTAAAGAATTAAAGAATTAAAGAAATTAAGAATTAAAGAATAATTCCTTAATTCGAATTCTTAAATCTTCGATTCAATTATTCTTTTAATTCTTTTCTTTAATTTCTTTTTTTATTCTTTATTCTTTATTCTTTAAGAATTAAGAATTTAATTCCTTTAATTCTTAAAGAATAAAGAAATAAAGAATAAAGAATTTAAAGAATAAACAATTAAGAATAAAGAAATTAAAAGATATTAAAATAATTCTTAATTCTTAATTGCCTTAATTCAACTTAATTTCTTTAAATTCTTAATTTATTCTTTAAGGCTGTTCATTTATTCTTTATTCTTTAATTCTTTCTTTAAGAATTATTCCTGAAGAATGTTAAAATTAACAATTAAGAAGTTAAGAATTAAGAATTAAATTAACAATTGTTGAAATTAGAATTTATTTTAAGTATTTTTCTTAATTTTTTTTTTATTTAAATTCTTTATTCTTAAGAATTAAAGGAATTAAAGAATTAAAGAATTAAGAAAACAAGAATTAAGAATTAAGAATTAAAGATTAAAACAAGAATTAAGAATTAATTCGAAAATTCTTATTCTTTAATTCGGAATTTTTAATTCGAATTCTTTAGAATTAAGAATTATTCTTAATTCTTTAAAGAAAAGAATTAAAGAATTAATTAAAGAATTAAAGAAATTAAAGAATTAATGAATTAAGAATAATTCCTTAATTTCTTTATTCTTTATTCTTTATTCTTTTATCTTATTCTTTATTCTTTAAGAATAAAGAATAAAGATAAAGAATTAAGAATTAAGAATTAAGAAAATTAAGATAAGAATTAAGAAATTTAAGAATTTTCTTTACATTCTTTAATTCTTAAAGAATTAAAGAATTAAAGAATTAAAGAATTAAAGAATTAAAGAATTAATGAATTTAAAGAATTAATGAATAATTTCTTAATTCTTAATTCTTAAATTCTTTTAATTCTTTAATTCTTGTTAATTCTTTTTCTTTAAGATTAAGAATTAATTCTTAATTCTTAGAATAGAATAAAGAATAAAGAATAATGAATAAAAGAATTAATTCTTAATTCTTAATTCTTTAATTTCTTAATTCTTTATTCTTTAAATTCTTTAATTCCTTTAAAGAATTAAGAATTTTCGAATTCTTAAAGAATTAAAAGAATAAAGAATGAAGAATTAAAGAATTAAAGAATTAAAAGAATTAATGAATTAAAAGAATAATTCTTAATTCTTAATTCTTTAATTCCTTTATTCTTTATTCTTTATTCTTTATTCTTTATTCATTATTCTTTATCTTTAAGAATTAAGAATTATTCAAGAATTAAGAATTATTGAAAGATTATTCAAAATAAAGAATAAAAATAAAGAATAAGAATAAAGAATTAAAGAAATTAAAGAAACTTTAAGAATTAAAGAAACTTAAAGAAATAATTCTTTATTCTTTATTCTTTAATTCCTTTAATTTCTTTATTCTTTATTCTTTATTCTTTATTTTTATTTTTTATTTATTCTTTAGAAGAATTAAAGAATTTAAATTCGAAATTCTTAAAGAATTAAAAGAATAATTAAGGGAATAAAAATAATGAATTAAAGAATTAATGAATAATTCTTAAATTCGAATTCTTTATTCTTATTCTTTAATTCTTAAGAATTAAAGAATTATTCTTAATTCTTAAAGAATAAAGAAATAAAGAATAAAGAATAAAGAATAATGAATAATTCTTAATTCGAAATTCTTAATTCGAAATTCGATTCTTTATTCTTTATTCTTTAATTCTTTAATTCTTTAAGAATTAGATTTATTCAAGAATTAAGAATTTATTCAAGGAATTTAAGAATTAAGAATTTATTCAAGAATTAAAGAATTTAAAGAATTAAGAATTATTCTTTAATTCTTATTAAGAATTAAGAATAAAATTAAAAGAATTAAAGAATTAAAGAAATTAATTCAAAGAATTAAGAATTAAGAATTAATTCAAGGAATTAAAGAAAATTAAGAATTAATTCAAGAATTCAAGAATTCTAAGAATTTATTACAGAAATTAGATTAAGAATTTATTCAAGAATTAAGAATAAGAATTAAGAATTTATTCCTTTATCTTTATTAGAATTAAGAATTAAGAATAAGATTAAGAATTAGAATTAGAGATAATTCTTTAACTTCTTTTAATTCGAATTCTTAAAATTCTTAATTCTTAATTCTTAAATTCGAATTCTTAATTCGAATTCTTAAAGAAATAAAGAATAAAGGAATAAAGAAAATAAAGAATAAGAATTAAAGAATAATTCTTAAATTCTTAATTCTTTAATTCTTTATTCTTTATTCTTTAATTCCTTTAATTCTTTAAGAATTAACAATTAAATTCTTTATTCTTTAAAGAATAAAAATTAAAGGAATTAAAGATTCAAAAGAATTAAAGAATAAATTGAATAAAGAATAAATTCTTAATTCTTTATTCTTTATTCTTTATTCTTTATTCTTTAATTCCTTTATTCTTTAAGAATAAAGAATAAAGAATAAAGAAATAAGAATAAAGAATTAAGAATTAAAGAATTAAGAATTAAGAATTAAGAATTAAAGAATTAAAGGAATTAAATAATTCTTAATTCTTAATTCTTTAATTTCTTTAAATTCTTAATTCTTATTCTTATTCTTTATTCTTTATTCTTAAATTCTTTAAGAATTTAAGAATTAATTCTTTTTTTTTAAATTCTTAAAAGAATAAAGAATAAAGAATAAAGAAATAAAGAATAAAGATTTAATGAATTAAGAATAATTCTTTATTCTTTATTCTTTAATTCTTTATTCTTTATTCTTTATTCTTTAAGAATTAGAATTAAGAATAAGAATTAAAGAAATAAAGAATAAAGAATAAAGAACAAAAGAATAAAGAATTAAGAATTAAGAATTAAAGAATTAGAATTAAGAATAATTCTTTAATTCCTTTATTCTTTTTTCTTTATTTCTTTTCTTTAATTCTTTATTCTTTAAGAATTAAGAATTATTCTTAATTCCTTAAAAGAATAAACGAATAAAGATAATAAAGAATAAAAGGAATGAATAAAGAATAATTGAATTAATTCTTAATTCTTTAATTCTTTAAATTCTTTTTTCTTTATTCTTTTATTCTTTATTCTTTATTCTTTAAAAATTTAAAAAGAATTCCAAGAAATTTAAGAATTATTCAAGAATTAAGAAATTAAGAATTTTCAAGGGAATTAAGATTAAGAATTTAAGAAAATTAAAAATTCTTTATTCTTTATTAAAGAATTAAGAATTAAGAAATTAAGAAATTAGAATTAAGAATTTATTCAGAATTAAAATTAAGAAATTATTCAAGAATTAAGAATTAAGATTAATTCAAGAATAAGAATTTAAGAATTATTCAAGAATGAAGAATTAAGAATTATTCAAGAATTAAGAATTCAAGAATTAAGAATTAAAGAATACGAAAATTATTCAAGAATAATTGAATTACGAATTATTCAAGAATTAAGAATTAAGAATTTAAATTTTTTCAAAGAATTAAGAAGAAATTAAGAATTTATTCTTTAGCAATTAAGAATTAAGATTAACATAATTTATTCTTTATTATTTTTATAAAGAATTAAAGAATAAGAATTAAGAAATTAAGAATTAGAATAAGAATAATCTTAAGTTCTAATTCTTATTCTTTATTCTTGATTCTTTAATTCTTTATTCATTTATTCTTTATTCTG
>NC_061107.1:134927010-134969779 GCF_015104395.2 Macrobrachium nipponense | reverse complement strand
CTGCCCCATGCTTGTTCCTATTGGCTGGTGGCGGTGAGTCTTGTTTTCATTGGCTGCCTGAGCCAGGTCTCAAGCCACTTTTCCTCGAACCGATGGTTGCGTTGCAGCATATCCTGCAGCCGCCTGGACCTCCTAAGTGGCGCGTAACATTGATGGGCGTTGCGCTACGCTGTGGGACGTCACGGCTACTTTGATTTCCATCGGCTGCAGGAGTACCTCCTTCGGGGGCGTTGTCATCCATAGAGTTGTCATGATCGGTGGTGTCATTGTTAGGGCAGGTCTTCTCATACTCGTAGGGAGGAGAAATTCTTCCTGCGTCGTATTCAGTGAAGGTTTTATTTGCTGGATGAGGAGCGCCTCCAGCAGGCGCAACCTGAGCGGCATCAGGGGCCTTCCCGATGATCTTCGTGTTCTTTATGATGACATCTCGGAGATGGGCCTCGTGATGTTTGGTGCGGGCGTGATTCTTTATAGCCCCCTTTTCCCCCTTTTTTTTTTTTTTTTGTTGGCCGTGGCACGAGAGTCTCTTCGACAGTCGCATGGTAGTAATACCTACGTAGGCGCCGCTGCATTCGCGGACTGGGCATGTATACTGGTACACTACATGCGTCTGCTTCAGGGGTTCTCGTACCTGTGGAGAGGGGTTATTTTTCATAATAATGTCGCGTGTCCTCCGATTCTGGTAATATATGATTAAGTCGATATTCTTGGTGTCGTTAGTCGGGGATACATTATCAGAAATAATTTTCTTGATGGCGTCCTCTTCTTCACGGTAATGGGAACTCATGAAGGCTTTGTAGTACAGCTTGATATTATCCTGTGGGGGCGCGGGGCTGCGGGCTCTCACTACCGTACCATTTCTCCAGGGCTGTGCGGACTTCCTTGCTGATTAATTTATTTGAGTACCCGTTATTCACAAGTACTTGGGAGGCGCGGTCGAGTTCCTGGTGAGTGTCCTGCCAGGTCGAGCAGTGGGAGAGTGGGCCCTCCCCCTGACGAAGGCCCTGACGGTGGTGCTTTTGAATCTGGCGGGGCACTCGCTGTCTCCGTTGAGGCAAAGTCCTAAATTGGTTTTCTTTGTGTAGACTGAAGTACGGAGACCGTCTTCCGTCTTGCTTACAAGGACGTCGAGGAAGGGGAGCCGATCGTCGGAGCTGCGTTCGACTGTGTAATTCAGCACACTACACTATTGAAATGCTTGACGGAGGGCTTCTACTTATCCTCGACGTCGACTTGCACAAAGATGTCGTCAATATACCGGCCATATCCTGCGGGTGTTGCTGCCTCCTCCTGGCGAAGACCCCGTTCCTCCACGGTTTCCCCATATAAAAGTTAGCGAAGAGGACCCCCAGTGGGGAGCCCATCGCCACGCCGTCCTTTTGGCGGAAACAAGACTCACCGCCACCAGCCAATAGGAGACAAGCATGGGGCAGACCCCTTGCTGTCAACCACAGATATAAGGAGGACGGACACCGCACCAAGATCAGTCCACCCTCAGCTTCCCAGCCCGAGGATGTCTGGCAGCTCCAGACGAAAGCTCGCTTTAAGAAAGAGAGAGAGAGAGAGATGAGAGAGAGAGAGATTGAGAGGAGGAGAGAGAGAGAGAGAGGAGAGAGAGAGAGAGAGAATCGTTAATGACTTTGATGACTATGGTTCATCAGTTTTATCTGTAAAATTCAAATATATACACCTATTTTGACCCTGTATTTTACCATGACCTCTATAGGCGCTCTACTGGCCTGTTTAAGTAGCACTGAAAAAGCCGCTATTCGCAAAATAGAGAAGAATCTCTACAAGTGTAATGCTGCTGAAGTAGCCATTACTTTTAATAAAGTATGCTTGAGAGAGGGTCTGCTTCCTAAGTACACTAATATTCGGCTACACGACCCGTCAGCCAGAAATAATGAGGACACCAGGAGCTTTAGAAAATCCCTCCTACAGCGGCAAATAGCGATCAAGGACTACCGAACTGCATGCCCTCCAGAACGAGACTAAGAGACTGCGGCAGGAGTGGGAGAGAGTGAGAAGCAGCCCCGGCGCCAGTGGAGTAGGAGAGGAACCTATAGCAGTACGTCCTGGTGCCCTTCGAGAGGAAGGTAGTCATGGACTGGACGACACCGAATTTGAAAATCCTGAACGTGACATACCCATGGATGTAGACAACCCAGTAGGAGAGGAACCAACGTACCCTGGGAACATCGAGAGAAGCCTCGTCCGCCTTCAGGAGGACGACATGAAACAGCGGATGAGAGGTGCCCTGCGCAAGCTCATCTCTCTGAACGGCGGCAAACTCCGCGTCCCTGAACGAACCCGAGGATACATTAACCTTACCGATTACGACCCCACTCCCGATCAAGACGCCCTTCTGAAGCTGGGTCTTAATTGCCACTTCATTTCAAGACCCAGGCCTCATGACAAGAGACTCGAAATCGAGTTGCTCCTAGACTCCGTCCAGCAACTCGAAGCCCGGAGCATCGTGAGAACTACCGACGCCCTTCAACCCCTCCTACTTGCTGAAGCTCTTACAGAGAGGGGCTCGCACTCCAGCGGGATCCTCACCAAGGAGATGAAGAAAGCAGCGAAGGCAAACTGAAGAAGGAGAAAGTGAACATCACGGTGCGACGCGCGGACAAGACAGCAGCCTTCGTCTTGATTGATACTGCCTATCACAAGAAGCTGGATGCTATTTTGTCTGACGAGAGCAAGTTCGAGCGCCTGACGAGGAACCCGACAGACGACATCAAGAGGGAGGCTAACGGAGTCATCAGCGCAGTGAATGCTGCAACAAATGCTGTGCACCTCCCGCCCATACAAGGAGACTACAGCCTGGGTTATTTATATGGCAATGTAAAACCCACAAACAAGGAAACCCCCTCCGGCCGATCATCAGCCAGACGCCCGCCCCTACGTAACGCCTTGGCTAAACGCCTCAACCAAATTTTTGACCCCTTATGTCCCGAGTCGGTACAGCCTGCAGTCTTCGGCAGAGTTCTTAGAAAACCATCCAGGGACGCCCCTGGTACCGGGTATTATCGCCTCGCTGGATGTAGAGTCCCGATTTACGAACGTGCCTGTCGACGAAACCATAGATATAATCCTTGATCGTGTCTACAGGAATCAGTCGACGGCGCCCCTCAACATACCGGAAGCCTCGCTCCGTACGCTGCTGGAGATATGCACGAAGAAGGCCCCTTTCTCCACCCACCGTGGAGCCAGGTTCCGCCAAAAGGATGGCGTGGCGATGGGCTCGCCCCACTGGGGGTCCTCTTCGCTAACTTTTATATGGGCACCGTGGAGGAACGGGTCTTCGCCAGGATGCAGCTGTAAGTGTTTACATAATAAAAATATGGAATGTTAGTCCATATATATAAAAGATTGCTTGCAGGAATGTGATCAGACTAGAGACGCTAAAGATGACGTATACAATAAGTATGTAGGCTAAGATAACATGCCGTCACCTGTAGTCATTCAATTGTTTATAAACATTAGTCCAAGCTCCCTGCTTGAGACAACTACCCCGACCTATAATTCAAACGGCCTACGTGATCTGTAGCGTGTCTCATTTGATTGTGTGTTCGTATGAAACTATGTCATTTGTATGTATGTTCATATGTTCGAACTACTGTCTGTTCCTTCATAACTTGTAACAGAGATGGTAGACAAGCAGAACAGAGTTAGCTATCGTCATTAGAAGACCTGTACCTCTTTACCTAAGCTTTATCATGTAGAGGAATAGGATTAGCCATCATCATTGGCAGAAGCGATCAAGCTATCGTTATTAGAAGACTTGTACAATCATATCTGATCTTCAGCATGTAAAACTTCAGAAGAATACATATAGTTTTTATATTTCGTGTTTTCTACAAGAACCTCCTCACCATGAGTTTAACACATCGTCGTAATAACCAACAAGATAATACCGACTTCGTAAATGATCTACAAACCCCCAGACACTCCATTGAAGATGGAAGTGCAATACCAACCGACTTAGCGTAAGATTATCGCTAGTCTAACATTACCTCATAGGGCGCCTTATCATACAAGGCACAAGCCCTAATATTGGTGGCCAGCGTACCAGACGAACTCTACAACTTCTCCGAAGAAATATCAGAATAATGAAGTATCATATAAGAACTCTTCAACGACGACGAAAGCAGCAGATTCTTCAAGCAATTTATTATCATCGTTTAGTGAGCGACTTCAGAAAACAACAAGAACTCTTTAACGACGACGAAAGCAAGAGATTCTTCAAGCAACTTAGTATCATCGTTAGTGAATAACTTCAAGAAACAAAACCGACGTGTCCTTTTCCTACGACAACGCAAGCTTCGTCTCTCATTAGAATCATTCAAGAAAACATCGTTAGTGAGCGTTTCCGGCACTCCAAGAAACAAACCGAACGCGTCTGCAGCATCGGATCTTTCAAGGGCTCGAATCATCGAAACAACGCACACGGGGGAAACTGAAGCCAAACCAGGTCGTCCGCTAAATAGAGAAGGAGGACCAAGGCCGTGTGTCGTTATCGGAACACCGTGACTTCCCACAAAAGCAAGCTAAGTACAATTTTTTATTCATTTGGAGTAACTTTGAGTGTTTCCTTTGCAGGTCGAATTTCGTTATTCCTGTGGCTGAAGTTACGAGACATTCTTAATCTTACTTTTTTACAGAAATTATCAACATCATTGAGATTTCGCTACTGCGAGTTTTTATCTTTGAGTGTCTGTTTCCAGAAGTTCTACTGAAATATCATAATCATATACTATGTTAATTTTATCATTTTGGGTGATTATTAATCCCTTACATAACAAATCATATTAAACAGTGAATATGCGTTTACGCAGTGGACGTCTGTATTTATACAGATGCATGGATAGGGTCGTTAAGCACCGTAGTGATTAGAAAACACACAAAAAACAAGTGACCACCCGTACAAATCTAGATAAATTAGAGGTAACACTATTTCGGGTCATGACAATAAATGCTCCTTTGCAAAGTCCCGATCGCAGTTTTAGCCTTGAGTTTTTTGAGTTATATAAAATATCGAACCTCAATGACTCAACTTAACTTTAAAAATATGGCTGGATTGCAAGGAATAACATGTCTGAAAAAAATTTAAAAAAAACTTCATTCAGGCTTAAATGCGCTGACCAGGATCCCTCACTATTTCAAATTTTAGCAAAGAATGAAGTACAAACAGTTAATATTGAATGCAGTAGTGATAACTTGTCTTATTAGTAATCGCTCAGTTCCTAATAGTTTCGTCATTCATTGCTTTATACGTAACCAGCAACATAATGCTAAAAACACACCAATACGTTGCCGATGGTAATAAAGAGAAGGATCTTAATTATTACAAAAAGAAATAGAAAACAGTAGCCCGTCAGAATCAAACAAGCAAACTCGGTGACTGTGCACCTAGTCAAGCGGTCAAGGTCAGTCAAAAACTGCCGAAGTGTTCAAAGCATAGCAAATTCCATACAATAAGCGACTCTAGCAGAGTGGGGAAAAGCGATGTTGGTTCATACATGCCAATATCTTTTTTGAATTAAAAAGGATTTTTCCTATGAAACACACGACCGTATAAAGTAATCAGAGCATGTTTTCGTTTTTTTTTAATACGTAAGTTATTATAAGTAGTGGTGGATAAAGCCCGACTGTACGCGCCGTAAAAATTAGAATATCTTGTTTATTCCTTTAGTACACGTAATATCCTGTATTTACGGACTCACCGTCTGTTGTTCGAACTTCCCTAATGAGAAGTCCGGATAAGCGAGCGTTTACAGATACCTCTATAGTTATAAAAAACATTGATCTGTATCTAGTGTAATTGTAAGATTCATCTAGGGGTATACAAAATATTAACTTACATCCTGCAAAATAAGGCGTGTTTATCAAAGGGAAATCCTATAAACCTTCAAACATATTAAAATTCGTTTGAACAAAAATGAGACAGTTAATCAAATAATAACTTATATAAAGGAACTATACATTTGTCTCATAAATCGTAACATTGTTCAAATAACCCAACAGAATTCTCCCACAACCGCAGTCGCACTTTGCACGCAAAATCTCGAGAAGCATGCACCCTCGAATGTCTTAGTGCGTGTAAAAAGACTTTGCTGGGAAATGAAATTTTAATCCTTCCCGACACTCTGAAATATAACGATTTCCGCGAACAAAGCCCTAAAAGTATACATATCGTGGATACGGAAGTTATAAATATCGCATTTTTTATTGTTGCTAATTTTTAATCACGCCCAACCAGTCGTGGATGAATCTCTCTGATAATCTATCTAAAGTAATATCCGTAAAGTCATTCAAGCAGAGGTGATTCAGCAGAATTTTTTTTTATCTTCTACCTGAATACCAGGAAGTTTCTCCACTAGCGAGTGATCTCTGGGAGAAAAACGGATGTAATTTAACACAAAATACGGTCTAAGGACAAACATAAAGCTATATACGTACCTTCGTATAGACTCTCACTGCAATTTCAAAATAGAGATAAATGACGAAGTTGAAAAATGTTAGTAATAGGAGTCATTAGGAAATCAAATAAGCCCATATAATTTTCCCTCAAATGTCATGCCATAAAAGATCGGACTTGGCGTATCTGCGAAGATTTCTGTCGCTTAAACAAGGAAACGACTCCCGATAGTTTTTTCCAGTGGCCATGTACCGACGACATCTTATCTCTGTTAGGTTAGAATAAATTTTTCACCAGCTTGGACTTACTTAAAAGCTTTTACCAGATACCATTACCTAAGTGATTGTACCTCATACTCCGTTTTCAGCACACTCAGGGGACATTATCAATTTTTTACGTATGCCTCCGGCTTACGTTGCGCCCCAATTACAATATAGTGTTTGGAGACTTTTCTAATACCTTATAAGTACATTCACATAAAGTAGAGCTAGTGCTACAGAGACAAAGACAAATAATCTCAGAGTAAAATATCTAAATGTGAGTTTTTTTAAAACCGAACATGTTTATCTAGGTTTTATGTGTCTGGTCAAGGTCTTAAAAGTAGTCCATGGTAAGGTGTCGGCTATTCATAACTTTCCGGTACTTATTAACGTAAAAAAGAAAAAGGGATACAGCACTTTTGCGCTGTAGTGGGTATTACAATCGTATGTAAATATGTAACTCTTCTATCATGACAGCTCCTTTAACAGATCTTACGAAGAAGAGCGTAGATTTATTATGGTCTGAAAAGCATCAACAGGCGTTCGATATCTTAAAAGCGGAAAATGCAGCTTACCTAACTTAAAAATCCCTGATTTAAATAAGGAATTTTTTTTTTTATTGCAACAGACGCCTCAGACCAAGGGGTAAGAGGGATACTACTTCAGTAATATGATAAAACAGTTCTTCCCTATAGCTTTTATTCACGTAAACTAAAGCCCTCTGAAAGTAAATATGCAGTAATAGGCAAGGAAGGGCTAGGTATCTTTAACACTAGTACATTTTAAGTTCATAATCTATGGCTATCCTGATAAGTCCTTACTGAACATGAGTCCTTTACCGAGTTTTTCAAAGGCTTTAATCACAGTCCAAAAGGAACTCGGTGACAAATGATCATTCAGGTTATTGGAGCCAAGATAAGATATCTACCTGGGAAAGCAAATATCATAGCTGACGCATTATCCCGCAATCCCGCACCATACAGCAAAGAACCATTAATTGGACTAAAAGATATAGAAACATCCGTGCCTATTGTTAAAACCGTATCTAAACAAGAAAATTCCTTAACCCAAGAGATCGCGAGCATTGAATATCTGGGTCGGAGCGCAGAACTGTTACTGTTAATGTAATCAAATGTAATGTTCTATGTAGGTCTGTGACGAGGAAAACCCGAAGAACACAGCAGGTGACTAACGACCAGGTAGTAGTAATAATCTCTTTCATACCAATCGTCATAAACTGGTTGCATTCCGTCATCCAGGGTTCCCTACTATGTCACAGAAAGCCAAATCACTATTTTACTGGCCTACAATGCTTACAGATATAAAAAGCACATATCTGATTGTAACACGTGTCATGAAAAGAAGGGATACACTAAGACACCTGTCAGTTTAAGGGCCTATCCCGTGCCAAATCAATCCTTGAAAGAATATACGTAGAATTATTAACAAAGTTACGAGTCTGACAGAGCAAATAAACACTTCTTAGTGTTAATAGTTCCCCTTGACACGTTATATAGAATTAATAGCACTAAAAACAAACACCGCAATTGAGTGTGCTAGGAATATTTATGAGTGCTAAATCAGTAAACATGGAATTCAACACATGATAATGTGACTCGGGTGGTGTAAATCAATAATAATCTCCATAACGCGTTGTGTGAATTCCTATCCATTAAGAAAACCAATAATATATTTTATCAACCAGAGTCAATCGGTTTGGTAGAATAAGAGATAAATAAAAAAGTGACAATGTCTTACAAGTACAACTCGTGATATTGGATCCGAACTGGATTATAGCGGTTCTCGCGGTTTTAAATACCTTTATCATTTATATCTTGTATCTATAGAATTGATGCCGCAAGTAGCCTTATACGGTACGCCGCTAGAACACTTTTCACATATTCAAGCCAACCATTATTTTATCATAAATATATATATATAAAATAAATAAATATAAAAAAATAAAATAAATATGGATACAAGTGGAGTCCATATAATACACTTCGTAAGTAGTCGGAAGGGTTACAAATTATAATAAAAAAAGGAATCAGATAAAAAATCAATAAGCAAAACTTAACCATAGATTAATTAAATATCCAAATATATATGCGTATATATTTAGCAATGACATATAAGCTAAAAGTTCAAATTACATATCCAAAACCTACTGACATATTGTCTGTCCCCGGGGTATTTATATTCGTAGTCAATGTAAAAAAAAAAAAAAAACAAAAAAAAAAAAAAAATAATAATAATAATAAAATAAATAAATAAATAAATAAAATAAAATAAAAGAGATTTTAAAGTCAGGAAGTCTAGAAGTGAAAATGTTATCTATGAAATAATCCTATATGAATCTTATACAGGGCTAATAATATATATAGAATTTGTATGGAAACCTTTTTCATATAGTTTGAATAAGGAATATTTAATTTCACATAATTACAATTATGCAGATTTCCAACATGAAACTAATATATTGTTCAATTTTGGTACTGTTTTTTTTTTCAGACATTCTTTTCGTGTGGGTCGAGTATTAAAAGATAATAAATTTATCCTAAAGTCGTATTTATTACAGCAAGTAACGTAACTCTTAGCTGGCTGAGAGCAATCTCCTGCCAAGTGACGACGTCATCATTGCCGTATCAGTATTTGTTCCTTTTAACCTCAATAATCTGCTTACACAGGCTTCATCTCGCGCTTGCAAAAGCAGATTGACTGGAGAAAGGACTGCCTAGCCCGAACTTCTCATGGGCATGGCAGACGTTAGGTACAAGTGTCTATCGGTGTGCGCAATGCAACTTTAGCTAAGGAGTTGCAATCATTTAAAAAAAAAATAACAAAATAAGCAAATAGAATTTCTATAACAACAAAATGAATTAATTTTTCTGAACCTCATAGACATTTAGAAGTATCAAGATATATATGTGAAATATTTACTTGCAACATTAGCCTATTACAATTCAAGTAAAACATTCATGGGAAAATGTCACATTTTCTTGAAAAACCCAAAGTTTATTTAGAAATTAGTTACATAGTGGGTTTTTTTTCGTTGCATCTCCTACCTATTAATAAAGTTTTTAAAATTAACCTCAGAGGATGCGCGCGAGAATATTGAATATGAAACTTTTGTTAGGGCACATAGGATCAGATTTTATCACAACTTAATTTCAGTTAGCATAGAGAAATACAGAATCATGATTAATCTTCTCTTTGACTCTTATGTTGCCTGGCAATCTTACAAATAGCTCCGTTTCACACTTCTTTGTCTAGTAACTTACTACCAGTAATATCGAATTTTCTTGGGGATTCGTATTGAATATCTGTTTATTTTTTATAATTATGGATATTTTTACAGTCATCATAGACCTGGATAGGTTCACTCATTGTTAATGCCATGGATAAAAAAGTTTGTACAGCGGACTCTTTGAATTCCAAAATATCAGCGAATTCATGTGGGTTAAGTCTGGTCTAAATGGCTCTCTTCCCTCCCCTGTATTTGGATGTCGTCTGAATTTGCCCTTGTGACAAGTATAATTTCACTTGCAGGCTGATTAATGGAACCTGGTTACAGTATCCTGCAGTACGAGAGTTTCACATCGCAAATTCAAAAGATCGTTCGTCGCAGCGGACGACTACAGTCAAGTAACGACCGCCTACAATGTGAAAGGAATAAGCACCATCATGGACTTCTTCGACCGACACCCGTATCTCGTCGTTAATCTTGTTTTAATGCGGAACGCTCCGGCGGCTGTCGGAATCGACTACGAAAGGGACATACTTCCGACAATTACGACCCGAAGGATATTCAACTCTACTTTGCTGGCGAAGGACTCGTGCTGGGGATGTTTTTTTTATTCATCGCGAACGTAATCGTGTAGCTTAGGATGCAGAGAATAAGTATGAGCGCAAAATAGAACGTTGGACCCGCCCAGGCAAATTTTCCCCTTGTTTTAACCCTGTGAAATAGGCCGTTTCATTGGGCTATAGGTGGTTGTCTGGAACTGTGTAATGGACGAAAAGTTGTTCGAACGCTAGTTAAAAGTGAAGTAGTATAACCTCGGTCATGTATCCTATATATATAAAGTATCATGTATCCTATATATAATTGATCATAAATAACAGAGTCGAAATATATCTTTGTGTGTACGCAATAGGAATCTCTTATATAAATGATCATAAATAACAGAATCGAAATATATTTTTTTGCGTGTACGCACTAGGAATCTATATATAAATGATCATAAATAACAGAATCGAAATATATCTTTGCGTGTACGCAATAGGAATCTATTTAAAGTGCACATATATTAATCATAATTATATGAATCCATATACATATGTATAAACAAATCAGGTAGCCTATAATCAATCTGTTACCTTTTATCTTACCAATATCTGCAGTTATATGAGTTAGTATATTGATTAATGTATCAGATATATAACATTTAGCATAAAAATCAACGAATCAATCAGCATAAACATTAATAATTTTATCAATTCATATATGAAATTTTTTATCAGTTAAAATATCATTTTTATCATGTTAATCTTCATTCTATGCAATTATCAGAGTACATTAGTATTTTCTGTAGCATATGTATCTTAATGAGATGAAGTGAAAAAACTGTATCATTATATATCACGTGATCACTATATTTACCAATATCATTGTTTTATATTTTATTACTTGAATCAATTCATGTACACCATGAATTTTTATTTACTAATATATATATATTTATATATTCACATAGTGTCTGTATCACACTCCTATAAGTCAAATGCAAGTCAAGTTTGAGTAATATTCAGTAGCTGGTTTTGGTAGCTGACCGAGCTAATGTAAGTGTTTACATAATAAAATATGGAATGTTAGTCCATATATATAAAAGATTGCTTGCAGGAATGTGATCAGACTAGAGACGCTAAAGATGACGTATACAATAAGTATGTAGGCTAAGATAACATGCCGTCACCTGTAGTCATTCAATTGTTTATAAACATTAGTCCAAGCTCCCTGCTTGAGACAACTACCCCGACCTATAATTCAAACGGCCTACGTGATCTGTAGCGTGTCTCATTTGATTGTGTGTTCGTATGAAACTATGTCATTTGTATGTATGTTCATATGTTCGAACTACTGTCTGTTCCTTCATAACTTGTAACAGAGATGGTAGACAGGGAGAACAGAGTTAGCTATCGTCATTAGAAGACCTGTACCTCTTTACCTAAGCTTTATCATGTAGAGGAATAGGATTAGCCATCATCATTGGCAGAAGCGATCAAGCTATCGTTATTAGAAGACTTGTACAATCATATCTGATCTTCAGCATGTAAAACTTCAGAAGAATACATATAGTTTTATATTTCGTGTTTTCTACAAGAACCTCCTCACCATGAGTTTAACACATCGTCGTAATAACCAACAAGATAATACCGACTTCGTAAATGATCTACAAACCCCCAGACACTCCATTGAAGATGGAAGTGCAATACCAACCGACTTAGCGTAAGATTATCGCTAGTCTAACATTACCTCATAGGGCGCCTTATCATACAAGGCACAAGCCCTAATACAGCAACCCCGCAGATATGGACGTTATATTGACGACATCTTTGTGCAAGTCGACGCCGAGGATGAGGTAGAAGCCCTCCGTCAAGCATTTCAGCAGTGTAGTGTGCTGAATTACACAGTCGAACGCAGCTCCGACGATCGGCTCCCCTTCCTCGACGTCCTTGTAAGCAAGACGGAAGACGGTCTCCGTACTTCAGTCTACACAAAAAAAACCAATTTAGGACTTTGCCTCAACGGAGACAGCGAGTGCCCCGCCAGATTCAAAAGCACCACCGTCAGGGCCTTCGTCAGGAGGGCCCTCTCCCACTGCTCGACCTGGCAGGACACTCACCAGGAACTCGACCGCGCCTCCCAAGTACTTGTGAATAACGGGTACTCAAATAAATTAATCAGCAAGGAAGTCCGCACAGCCCTGGAGAAATGGTACGGTAGTGAGAGCCCGCAGCCCCGCCCCCAGGATAATATCAAGCTGTACTACAAAGCCTTCATGAGTTCCCATTACCGTGAAGAAGAGGACGCCATCAAGAAAATTATTTCTGATAATGTATCCCCGACTGACGACACCAAGAATATCGACTTAATCATATATTACCAGAATCGGAGGACGCGCGATCTTATTATGAAAAATAACCCCTCTCCACAGGTACGAGAACCCCTGAAGCAGACGCATGTAGTGTACCAGTATACATGCCCAGTCCGCGAATGCAGCGGCGCCTACGTAGGTATGACTACCATGCGACTGTCGAAGAGACTCTCGTGCCACGCCCAAGAGGGGGCTATAAAGAATCACGCCCGCACCAAACATCACGAGGCCATCTCCCGAGATGTCATCATAAAGAACACGAAGATCATCGGGAAGGCCCCTGATGCCCGTCGGTTGCGCCTTCTCATCCAAGTAGTCCTGGATCTCCCAGTTCTTGAGGTCGCCATGTTGAAGCTAACACAATCTCCCCTTTCATCATTATCTCATCTGCATATTGACAGTCCGTAATTTCCCTTGTTATAATTTGTCACTCCACCACGCCATCTGATTTCTAATATTCTCAAAGCTGATTTCTTAATCAAGGAATAACGTGATGCAAAATTATTCACAATTTGCATCTACACGAGTGTATATTATATATATATATATATATATATATATATATATATATATATATATATATATATATATATATATATATATATATATATATATATATTGTAAGGGTATTAAGCACCTTTTGTATTGTTTTCTTGTCTCGGACGATCGAAACTGTTGTTTCGGGTTGTTTCCCCGTGAGGGTCGTTTCACCTCTTGTTTATTGTTAGAAGAGGTGGAGGTAAGGTAACGTCCGACAGCCCGTGTCTGACTGCTTCAGTCAGTAAGGTACAGAGACCTGAGCAGGTTGTAAGCAGCATGGGGGTTCCTTACAGTCACGTTTGGAGTCCTTAATGGCTATTTGGTTACGACTCGGGACCTGCAGGGTTAAGGACGAGCATCAAGATGTTTAGCAGAGCCAGTTTTGTCTGGGTTAGCAGCTTCGTCTGTTTTATGTTGAGGACCACGGCTTCAGAGTTGCAGCTTCGTCTGTGTTCTCCTGAAGGGCAGTTTCGTCTGCGTTGTGTGCAGCTTCGTCTGTGTTCTCCTGAAGGGCAACTTCGTCTGTGCTGGATAAATTTCTTCAGGAGGTATTCTTAGTGGGTCTTCATGTGTTATCTCTACAAGTTGCTACGGTTTCCTGGGTGTGCAGTGTCCTGCAGCATTTACTGCAGAAGGCTTTTGTGCCTTAGGTTTTCCCCAGTGTTTTGATATTAATGCATAAGTTAATTATGAAATTGAAAATGTTTTTGTGGCATAATTTGTTAACCCTGCTTGTGATTTTTATGGTCCATTATTATTGATTTGATTCTTTAATTGTAACCTTATGTTGTCTCTTATTAATATTTGCTAACTGCTCGTACTAGGGTTACTGTATTAATTGTAATGGCCTTTTACAGATCCTTTTATGTAAATTATTTTCCCCCTGCTTGCAAGGAATGTTTATTTTTGGTTTTTTGATTTACTGACTCATTCATTTTGTTAAATATTGTTATACTGATTTTTTTGATATTTGCCTTTTTGATATTTGCCTTTAATGATAATTTTCAGATTAAATGTGGTTATTTTTGCTTAATGGTTTTTGCTTTGCCACTGATGCCTTTTTGTAAATATTGAATTCAAACTATTGTACATTTTATATATAATAAATTAGTCTCAAGGTCTCTGTTTCGTATTACTTATTTCGTCCTCTTTGACTGTCTCAATTGCTGCCAGATTTTCAGTCCTGATACATTTTTCATATATTTTTTTCATAATTATTTTCTAAAGAACCTGACTAACCCAACAGTGGTTCATAACTATATATATAAATATAGTATATATATAAATATAGTATATATATAAATATATATATATATAATATATATATATATATATATTTGCTAGTATAAAATAATATATTATAAATATATATATATATATATATATATATATATATATATATATATATATTATATATATATAGATATATATATTAATTAGTATTATATATATAAATATATATTATATATATATATATATATATATATATATATATATAATAATAATATTATATATATATATTTGCTTGTAAATTAAAGGAGGTACCAAGACTTTCAACGTTTATTTGAAAGTAATCTTCGGGGTACTACATAGTTTTAAGAACACAACTTACACAAGAAAGCGATATGGGGTCGCATATAACAATAAAAAAATCTGCAAACTGCATATGTATATAAACATTGTTCAAAACAAAAACAACAGATAAGTGTAGTTACTACAAATCACAGTACAAAATTATCTGGATGTAATATATCTAACATTTCGTTAACTTTTGAATTATTAGTTAAAAATGAAGCTTTATTCCTCCATCTTAAAAAAATTATCGCTCATATACATGTTACTGAAAAAATGAGGCAACCTTCAACTAACAATTTGCCATACACTGAAGAACTTAAGAACTTCTAAAAGCTACTCTAGCTGAATTCCAGTCTATAGGGTGCTAAAGTCTCTTACATGACAAAAGATGGCACTTAAGCCGTTTGCAATGCTTACATTATATTTTTGCTGCGTGACGCTCTTACTTTGCCAGATTGTCCAATATAAGTTGAGCAAATAATTTTATACATCTATCCTGTTGGCTTTACTCAAATATCTACTTGGAATTTTATGAAATCAGACATCTACATAATGTCGTTATCTTTACTTTGACATGCACAAATACGTCGACGACATAATATGCCTGTGGCCTCGATGATCGTGACCCTTTGGAGTTTTTAGAACTTCTAAATGATCTGGTTCCATCCATAAAATTCACACTGGAAGTAGAACAGAATGAAACCCTACCATTTCTTGACACAGTCGTTATGAGAACCGAGAACGGATTTAAATACAAATTATATCGGAAACCAACAGCAGTGAATGCTTTCATTGATATATTTTTTCAGCTATCATCCCAGGATAAAACGATCAGTCTTCATAGCGGTGTTTTCACCAGCGTACAGAATTTGTGATCCTGAGTTTTTAGCAAAGGAAATTCAGAACATCTATGAAATTGCAGAGGAATTACGTTACTCATTGAATTTTATTGATCCAATGTGCCAAAAAAGCATTTTATAGTTATGAAAGATCAAGTAACTTTGACATTGAAAATATTTTAGTTTTTCCACACTGTTGTGAATATTTATCAGTTGTACGTAATAATTCATCTGTCAAGAATTCATTGTTTTCTAATAAACCAGTAATGCCAACCAGAGAGGTGTACAAAATCAATTACTCAACTTGAAATTTTACTTATATTGGACAATCAGGTAAGGAACTAATTAAGAGAGTTACACAACATAAATATAATGTGAGGGTTGTAAACGATCCAAGTACCATCTTTTGTCACGTAAGAGACTTTGAACACCCTGTAGACTAGAATTCAGCTAGAGTAGCTTTTAGAATTTATTAGATGCATGGTAGATTGGTAGTTGAAGGATGACTCCTTATCTCTTTTAGTAACATGTATTTGAGGGATAGTCTTTTCAAGATGGAGGAATTGTTGAGAAGCTTTAATCTTAATGATTCAAAAGTTAAATGAGCTGTTAGATATTTTACAAACATAATTCTGTGCTGTAATTTATAATAACTCCATATTTCATCAAAGTATGATTTTGTTTTGAACAATCTTTATCTACATATTTAAGTAGCTTGTTGACTTATTTTATTGTTACCTGTGACCTCAGATTACATTCTTGTGTAATTGTGTTCTTAAAACTGTTTAGTACCCCGAAGATGACTATGGAATAAATGTTGAAAGACTTGGCACCTCCTTCTCTCATTTTAACGTGAGGATCTTATATACTTCATCAACGGAACCATATCAACGGAACCATTGTGGAAATGCAATACATACATACATATATATTATATATATATATATATAATATATAATATATATATATATATATATATATATATATATATGCCCACACACACACACACAACAACTTAAGATATATATAATATGATAGATATACATATATATATGATATATATCTCTTATAGAATCATATAGGTACGATTATTATATATATAATATTATATAGCCCCATATATATATATACACAACACACACAATGTCGTATGGATAAGGTCCGTTTATTAGCGTATATATGCCCACACGTACCACACACGACATATAACAATATTATATTATATATATATATATTTAATTATCTATACATTTATATATACATATATCTAATATATTATTATATATATACTATATATAGATATATATACATATACATATATATATATAAGTATTATATATATATATATACATATACATATATATACATATGTATACTGAAAATATGTATAGAAATAGACTTCCTGCGTTTATGAAAGAAGGAAAAAATTTAACAAAAGACATACAGGAATAAAGTGATATCTTTATGAAATAAATTAGAAGATTAGAATCAGAAACACCAAATTAAAAGATAGAGAGAACCTAGCAAACTATAAAATCGGAGTTGTTTGTCAACTTTCAGATTATGACCCGTCAACCTTGCAGATTTTGTGGCTGTATCGCGTGTTGTCAGGTTTAAAAAAACAGCTTCCTTAGTCTTCGTAAGAGGTTATAACAAGGTCTCATTAAAGGGTTTATCATCAATGGTTCTTCCTTCGAAGGTTGCTAACACGCAATTACTCTGAAATGCATCGCCCATTAAGGTTTTATCATTTTCAATTACGGAAATCATGCGAAGCATTTCTACTCCTTTATTTACATTCTTTTTGGGAGAAAACAGGTTAAATTATTATGGAGGAAGCGAAGTCTGCACGACACAGAATAATATGTTGGTTTAAAGAATTTAAAAATCTATCCGTAATATTTGACGTATTTAATTTGTGTAGATAAAGCCGTAAAGGACAAGCTCTCATTATCAGTAGTTTAACTTTGCTATTATTGTAAAATATCGATTCTAGCTCTCTGTAATAAAGGTATATTCTTGCCTTTAACGTTTTCCTTACTTTATCAGCGTAGAAACTATGTATTTCATATATATTAATCGAGAGGAACTTTTTATTTGGGTGTATATATTACTATATGCTGCAACGTGTACATCTTCTCTTTTACTATATTAAATGTTAGAAAAGAGTTTTGCAACATTCTCAGATTCCTTATTTACCTTAGAGCTATAGGATGTCTAAAAATGTATGCTCAGATATATATATATATATATATATATATATATATATATATATATATAATATATATATATATATATATATATATATATATATATATATATATACATGTATCTATATTCCCATTCTTCTTTAGTATACATAATTACTGATAGAACAAAAGAGGAGAAGCTATGAAAAATTCGAGTGAAATTTATTAAACATTAAACTATATCAAAATCACTAGCTTTATGCGTTAATTATTCTCAAGGCGTTGAAGTGACGGGTAGTTATTAAAAGCACCCAGAAACCGGTAAAATGATATTGCTGATAATAAAATGCTGACAATAAAATGAAATATTCCGACAATGAAATCCGTAGTCATGTTGTGCACTAATGTGCAATGTTAACAAACGTACTCACCCACGCCTGGGTTGTTACTTTGAGGTATAATTGCAAGATTTACGCATGAACTCACGTAGTTCGTCGGCGTTTCCCCGATTTTGACGGTACAGAAGATTTTGTCGAAGCGCATCCGAATGCAATGGCGTCAGATTTCTCAAGGAATAACAATTTAATATAATAATAAAACACTATCACATTTTTCAATTACGTAATTTCATGACGCTTACTTCTTACTCAACTGATGTCTATGGAAACACGAAAATGAAAACGGACTGTTGAGAAGAGAACACTAATAAAATCTTTATTAAAATTACGTAACATCAGCTATCAGTTACTGGTTATATACGCTGGACATTTGCTAAATAAGATGGCTTTAGATGTACCAGCTTGGTCCAATTTGCGTCGTTTTGTTTATGGAAGATAAAGCCCTGTTTATATTGGGCTTTATCTTGTTCTGTATATACTGGGCTTTATCTTGTGTAATAAAGCCCAGTATATATTGGGCTTTATCTTGTCTTATAAAGCCCAATATATGTTGGGCTTTATTACACAAGATAAAACCCATTATATATTTGGCACCATCTTGTGTAATACAACCCAATATTTACTGGGCTTTATTGCACAAGATAAAGCCTAGCATGTATTGCATATTATGTAACATAACTAGCTTTGTTATGTGGGATCGTCCGAGAAAGTCAAGGAGATTTATGTTTCGAATAATTGGAGCCTCATTGATTTGAAATATCTTATCAACCTGAGGCCGGATGTTCAGGATTTACGTGGACAATATTGCAACGTATTCTATCCTCCGGAAGTTCCACAAAGAACCAGAACAAAAGGGGATATTAGGTTTCATTATTAGCAAGAGCATGATATAAAACCCGGATTCAACTAGAAGACTTACAATTCTAAATAATTTTGTGAATTTACATCCATGTAGAAAGGTATCATATGAATCTTATGTAGGTGATATTTTCTTTATAAGAGTAATTAAAACTAAGTACTATTTGTAAGAAACTAGGGTAATTACGGGTTTCAGAAATGAGCCAACTCTAAATTCTTCATTATTATGCTTCTGTAACGTAACAAAATTTCTTATGATGTTTTTGCAGAGATTTATATATCACTTTGATCATGGATTACCTAAAAACAAATATTTTCTATGCAGCAGTTGAACACTTTGTACATAAAAAGATGTAGTAAGTTATTTTAATAGATTTTCAGAGGGAATATTTTGTTTTCTTTCTCAATACAGAAAAAAATAGCTAATTCATTAATACAATATTGTATTTTAATCAAACAACGTAATCTGTGACATTGATTTATAAGCATATGCCTAAATGCTTTTACTAATCTCATGCAAGAAAAAAAAAACGAGGCGCAAAAACAACTCGAAATGAATGCCAGATTACCCATTGTTCCTGCATTTTAAAAAACCAAATGGGCACACACATCAACATGATGCTTTGTCAACCGTGCCGCTGTTGCAGACTTATTCCACTTGATTAAAGCAGCACCTCAGATAGGAGGAGCTTATAGGCGTGGTCCGATGATGAATAAGCCCACGGCTCCAAAAGTCAACCTCGTTAATGACATGTAAATGAGGTCATCCCTGGCAATGGCTGTAGAGTTTCACTGTGGATTTCATGAACAAGTTAAAGATTTAATCAGGATTTTGTGACCCTCGGCGAATGCCATCTCAAGCGAGATGACGTAATTTACAGGGAACTTTTTGTTGCGTGCTTGAAGGAAATGTTTTACTTTTTCCTACAGAAAATCATAAATTTTGTGGTATTGATCATGTATGCACGAATACTCATTATTATTCGAAAATATGTTAAATACACTTTAACACACGGATGCTCATATCTGGGAAATTGTATGTGACATCAAATCAAGTACGACAAATCCCCTTGTGAGCTGCAAAGGGAGGATCAACTGAATTGTTCTAAAGAGCAAATTTGAAATAAAAGAATAGTCTAAATATCTTCATTAAAAAAAAGGATCCATTATTCCGAAGATATTCGGGGATTCCCGACCTTTGCGATTAATCTCGAAATATACTTGACTACATCTCTATTTGACATTTTCAGCTTATCAAAATAAGAAGCAAATGTTAAAAAAAAAAAAAAATGTTCTTTGAAACTGGAGGATATTTTTTTCGTTATCTGTGAATTAATCTTACCAAACGGAGATTATATGGACTCATAAGATACATGAAGAGTGAAAGCAGTCGTCTGTGCAGATTACGAATTTCAGAGTAATCAAGTTTAGAAGTCTTTTTGAGTGCGATGCATTATTGTACAATGTGAACGCCCTATTAATAAATCTATCCGGTTAATACGTGTTTTTAAATCTTATTCATCGTAATTTTGATCGTAGATTATGTTTAACCCCTCAATACTTATTAACTATTCTTCACATTGAAAAGCGACATGCCATCTACATTACGGTCAGTGTATTTGTAAATCCTACCGTGCAGGGACGTTCAAGATTATTCCGAACAGAAATGGCGTGCAGCCAGGTGCAGCAAAATACAATTTCATAATACGGGGAAAATAATACAAGAGTCGCTCTCCGCGTTGACTGGTTACTACTCCTCTACCATTCGACACTTTCGAGATCTGACTTCCTATTTTCATCGTAAATGAGAGAGTCCTTTAGCATTAAAATGATGGCAATGATTATCGGCTTATTCCTCTCAGTCGAGTAAAAATTTGGTAGATTGTATGTTTAATGTCCTTGTAGGTAACATATTGCAAGCTAGTGATAGTGTTCTGTTTGCTACTTTGAACAAGACGTTATAGCTGTTCACCATACTCTAAAAGGTCAGAAACTTGGTTAAAGGTACGGCGTTTATAAATCACTTCTAAAATTAATATCTAAGAGGGGATGGCATATTGCCCAACTATAAATTGCAAATCAAATAGCAAAAGGTTATAAAGAACTGATTTCAACTCTCCCCGAGAAGAGTTTAGAACTGAAATTGTCAATTCCCTTTAAAGGTGTTATTCTCAGGATGGTTAAAAAATTTACCTGCCAGATTTTTTGCACGGCCTATTACATGAGCTATTGTCATCTTGTTTATTTCATGTAAACACTGGTATTTAATATTCTTCCACGTGAATCTGTAAGGGGCGTTTTCAAAATGGGTGTCTAATCAATTTTTCTATATATCTGCATAGTTTTCCTGTTTATTGTTGTCATCAGCCACCATCTAAAGCAAACGATCCAACCTCTTTCGTCCCATTCGCTAGTTAAAAGGTCTATTCCCTCTTGATCTGATAGCGACTTCTACCATTGCTTTTAGTATTCTCTGGACACTCGCTTGGGTGGTGTCCGGGAACTTCATCGCAGTAATTACATCGTGGTAATTTCATCGTGGTATTTCATCGCATGGTAATTACATCTCATACATTTTCACCGCATTGTAATTACATCGTAATAGATCACATCGTCAGTGATTTCATCGTAAGGTTTCTTTCACCGCAAAAAAATAAATGATCAGTAATATATAAATCACTTGTTTTTTCTGTAAAACGTCCAAGAATTACTCTTATAACTGTTGACGAAATCAAAGTATTTAACTATCTAACTAGCAAATGACCTAACTATTATGAAATGGCCTGCTTGTTGACTTTTCCTATATAAGAAACTGTTCATAAAAATGTTTGGTTTTTGTAATCAACTTGTTTTCTGAGTGGTAAACATTTTCGGCTTTTTGTAAATAACTAAAACTAAACCCATCAAGTTGCCTCTGCAGTACGTCATAAGCATAAGTAATAAGACAAAGCTAATTAATAATAGTCATCTATTTGTGAAGGAACGAACAAGTTATGAAAAAAACTATTTGGAAATGTGACCAGTTTTATAAGAGTTCATACAAATGAAGATTCCATTACAAAACGATTGGGAAAACACAATCATCCAGGAGGTATTGCTCGTGTTGAAGCTGCCAAAGTGATGAACTTAACTAAAGAAAAAGCAATCACAACTCAAGACTCAACCCATTGCATCGCAACCCAGGCTTACTTGGAGTATCCCAAGCAGTTGTGGGTCAGCTACCACCACCTCAGTACGTAAAAAGGAATACACGAAATACTAGAAATACCGCAGCACAAATTCCTGCAAATCCAGGTTGTTTACTCCAGGTTAGCATATTTTTACTTTCCAAAATAAACAAATCTTGCTTTTAAAAAAAGACAGTCATGAAAAGCACAAAAAAACTAGTAAAAATCATTAATCTATGAAAAATCAAGACGTTGAAAGAAACCTTACGATGAAATCACTGACTATGTGATCTATTACGATGTAATTACAATGCGGTGAAAATCTATGATATGTAATTAATTACCATGCGATGAAAATACCACGATGCACAGTGGGCCAGGAGGTGGACAAAACCAAAAAAATTATTGTTTAGTTTTATCAAAATTTTATTAAAAACGTAAATTAGAATAGTTTTTAGTAAGGGAACCGTATATTATATTATTATTTAAAGAGTATGGGTTAGACTGGCACTATGGTTTTTAGACCCAATCGGCTAAGTACATTTTCTCCCAGTATGCTAGTGATTAGTCTACATCAGAATTGTGTGCATGTAGCATCTGTGATATTAGGTCTATGTTTCATTAGTTTATAAGAGAGTTTCAACAAGTTTACTACTTGTTATTTCTGTGACTAAGCATTCCAAATATTGTGCATAACATGCAATTAATCCATGTTATATAGATATATACAAAAGTACTTCAAATATTTTTTATTTAACAAAAACAAGTATGCGGCAATTTTTTCGCTTGCATTTGCTTCATATCTCTTATGGATTTTATTATACTAGAGCTTGTGTAGAAGGGGAAAATATTCGTTTTCTTTGCACCAATTTGCACTTCAAGCTTTTGTGGGCAATAATAACTGAAGAGCTACTTCCCCTATCATGGCGCCATTCAACCGGGAGTCTGAGTAACCAAACGGCATAAGGTGCCAACGAGTAGGTACTCCATCATCTTAATTAATACTACTACTTGGTGTTTTCAAGGGGTTTGTGGCAAATCCCAGCCTAAAAAGTTGAAGGGGGTTGGGTTGCTAGTAGTTTTGGATTTTAAGGTTGTTCAAAGGATTAGCTTGATTTAGGGCAGGAAAATATCTAGAACCTGTAAATTAGGAAATTCATGGAGCCATTGCATAAGGAAATCTTTATTGCTTATACTACAATTACTAATTTGCAATAGAGATCATCAGTGGGTCAATAGCAAAGCACTTAAAAGCCGACCCTGTGATTCTGAGATCGATCCCAGCTGGTTCCATTGAAGAGTTAGAGAAGTGTTTTTCTGGTGCTGGAAATTCACTTCTCGTTACTCATCCATAAATGAAATTCTCAAATAAAACTAAAAATGAGACTATAAGAATGCTACATCTGATGATGGGAATACTGCTCGCAAGTTTTTCAAGAATGCAGAATTGCAATCGAAATCACTGGCCTTGATCAATCCTTTGTTTATAAACTTTATTTGATTTTACCAATAATGTCATCTGGTCTTGATATCGATGGAGATAAATTTGAAAGGTTTTGCTTGGATACTGCCAAATGTTATGTACAAAAATATAAGAAGTACTACATGCTCCAAAACTTGCATCGGTTCATGGTGCCTCAGTGATATGCAACTTCAATCTACCAATTGGCATATTATCTGAGGAGGCGCAAGAAGCAAAGGATAAAGAATTCAAGAAGTTTAGGGAATCTTTCACAATGAAAACATCACGAATAAAGACAACTGAAGATTTAATGATAAGATTACTTTGTCCATCTGATCCCTTAGTAAATTCTCTAAGATAAGTAGACAGACCTGTAAAAACTGAATTACCTGAAGAAAGTACAAATTTAATGGTCCAAAATACCCTTTGATTTGCCTCATGTAGTCTTAATACAAGTTAGTTCCTTGTTATTTTAGATTTTTTTAATGGATTAAATGCTTTTATTTCTATATTCATATTACTATAGTGTAATAGTATAACCAAAATTTTATTCTTTACGTTCATTAAATAATTTATATTGTAAAATCTTCAAAGACACCATTTGATAGAAATAATCTCATTTTTTTATAATTTAATTCATATCTTTTCTGCATTGAATAAAGGTATCAAATATAAAGTTTATATAATCCTAACTATATATTACCAAATACACAGAAAAATGGGTAAACGTATCACTCATATTATTACATATGCTTGTAAATACAATACTCTAAACGTTTATAATAGAAAATGATAAATAATACTTGGATGTGAAAGCAAAAAATAATTTTGTCTAAAAAATTACTGTTCTGGCCCACTGTGCGATGTGGTAATTTCATCGGCAGGCTTAATTCTTTTTTTGTACGATTTCGTTCCTTTTCTATAAATGCTTGAAGTTTGTTTTCTAGCTGGATTATTCCTGCTGCTAGTGTTACTTCTGTTCCCTCCAAATCCACTAGTAGGAATGTTTAATAGAATGTTTTTATCCTACCGTTTTCCCATTCATGTTTCATTCTAAGGAGCTCGGAATTACGACCCACAAAAGAAATGATTCTTTGTTTCACATAATTTGACAAATCTAAAATTATTTCGGAGCAGTACATAGAAAGTTCAATTCCTTTCAAAGGTTTTAAGACAAATGTCTAATATATCTATTTGTCAAAGAGACCCCTTACAACTTCATGATTTACGGGAATTTGAAAACTTTTCAGTTGAGCAAGATTTATGTTGGCTTAGAAAAGTCTACTATGATGCTGAGTCTGTGCTTATTATAGTACGTGCTCATTGTAATGTTAGATTTTCTATAAGTAAAATTCTCTAGATATTGTTAACAGAAGTGAGAGCATTGTAACTAGAATTCTAGAAATACAATTAGCTATCACCAGAGTTGTTTTAGATTAACTAGTGTTTCAGTGTACACGTAGTTTCGAGAATGCTGTAGATTAATTTGTTCATTCAATTAAGAGTACTCCATTCGAGATATAATCGAGGGTAAAATACATGTCAAATAATACTCAAGCATTGCTGTTAATATGGCAATTTGGAAGGTTCTAAACTATGAAGTGTGTTATCGAAATTGATACTACAATAAAGAAATTAAAGAAACTTCTGTAAAAGATATAAGATTTATGAAAAGTTCTGAATCCATTAGCACAAGAAAGTGCCACAATCTACGTTATCAGATAATAAAGAAATTAAAGAAACTTCTGTAAAAGATATAAGATTTATGAAAAGTTCTGAATCCATTAGCACAAGAAAGTGCCACAATCTACGTTATCAGATATACAGTGATATATAAAAAGAAAAGGAAAAGAAAACAGGCATGGAACCGATGATGTGATACTGAAGAGCGCATGGGAATTCCTATAACACTTTATCACATGATTGGATCCGCTAAAATGGTGAATGGTTATCTAAGAGGACACTGTTGCCTTATTTTCAGAGCCACTTTTTAAAATATTTATGTGATCTCTCTTCACTTCTTCCAGATATCTGTTCTCTGACCTACGATTTTTTTTTAAACTATTCATTTTAATTAACAGTTCAATTGCCGCAACTGTTTCTTATTTTGACGTGCCACTACGCACAGCTACGGAAGACTGATTTTTGCATTCAGACTTAGTGTACATAAACAGTATAGCTATATTTCATCTATCACCACTCTTTGGAAGCTATTAAGAGTAGTTTGGCTAGATTTGTCTCTGTGTACACTCAGCATTAGGAGTTGTGTGTTCTTTTCTTTTGAAATTTATTCATTTCTGCATAATGATGGTTGGCTGCCAGAAAATAATATTCACTCACCATTCTCTTGACAGAGTTTAAAGTTTTTTCGTCTTCTCCATATGCTCAGTCAAATTCCTAACTTTAAAAACCTGCAGCCTCATTACAAATACTCGGTTATTTGATTGTTCTACTGACACATTTCAGGTTTATTTAGTCATCTCTCCCCTTTCATCAGTACTTCAAATTATTTCTGTATAAAGTGTAATTTTTACACTCCATCCTCATTAAATTACTGGATCCATATCTTTCATGCCATAACCGAACATGATTTGGAAATTATTGCCCAATTCAGTGTCTTTAACTCAAAATAGAG
Source organism: Macrobrachium nipponense (assembly GCF_015104395.2). Lineage (NCBI taxonomy): Eukaryota > Metazoa > Arthropoda > Malacostraca > Decapoda > Palaemonidae > Macrobrachium > Macrobrachium nipponense. The sequence goes on along the minus strand of NC_061107.1, from coordinate 134,943,274 downwards.
CACACGTCTCCAACTACTACTACAATTATTATTATTTTTTTTTTCTAAATGAAAATTTTTTTTTCTAAATCTAACAAACACTGACTGCATCGTATACCGAAATGTCTTCTACTCTTTTTACCGTATCTCCAGTCTGCAGCTGTTGTCTTGCTGGACCAAACAATGCTTGACCACATACGACTCGTGACCAAAACAACTAGGTCAACCGTAGACACATTGCAACCTTCTGAAACATGCCTTGAAGTCCTCAATATCCTCTTGGCTGAGTAACAAGCGAACCATTTTGGTCGTCAATGTCTAGCAACTCAGATGTTCCTGTATTTAATTAAAACAAGAGAGAGAGAGAGAGAGAGAGAGAGAGAGAGAGAGAGAGAGAGAGAGAGAGAGAGAGAGAGAGAGAGAGAGAGGATATCTTGCATTCAGAATATTCCAGAATTACTCAACAACATAAGTTTGCTGAACAGAGTGGAGCTTGGAAACTTTCGAGTTGGAGGAGATGGCTCCCTGTTTATGAAGTTAACAAAAATATACAACACAAGTTTGGTGGTTCACACTCTATTACTCTATTCAGTGCTGGTAATCCTTGCTCCCATCGTCCTCTGTGTGAGATTGCAAAGCATTTGTTCCCTTTCAATAGCACTGCTTTTATGTTAATCATACTATTATTAACAAAGAATTTCTTTCAACCAATTAACCTAGCTTGGCAAACCACGTTTCTCTGTGACTTGATACTATCTGTTAAAATCCGCTGACGCGATATCTTTTTATTCGCCTTCCTATGAGTCATATATATGTGTATTTGCGTGTAGTTAAGAATTGATTGGTGTATCTGAGTTGTTCATCGTAGCTCCCCGGTTATCTCTCGTGTCTCATTCAGCTGCCTAACTTTGAGCCAAGAACTTATGACTCAAATTCATAGGCCTTTAGCTGTGCCATAGGTTCCCCTTGTCTTTGATAAAGACTCTTGCTGGGTGGTGCTCAAGCAATCAAACTTTTATTTCTGATTAATTTGCTTATTTATTTATTTCGTGTTTCCTCCATATTTATAGATTAATTTTTTCCATATACCACTTACAATTATTTTTTTAAATCATGCAACTTCGGTTTCAGTTACTTATTATGCATTAATAATTGTAAATATAATAATCTATTTACTATTTACTAATGCTTGCATTTGATCTCATCGTCTTTTTCCGTTATCTTCAAATTATTGCTTTGTACTCTATAGAGAGTTGCAGAAAATAATGGCCTATCAGCTCGTAGTACTATTAATGTTTTAGATAACGAAAGGATATTTTTAACCTGTCAATGAATATCTGCCCAAGAGTTTCACCCAATTCTGAGAATATTGTTATTGCATTCGTTAATACTTGAAAAATCACCGAATTCAATTCGGAAAGCGTAATTACTTTGTAATCAATCAAAAGTCGGTCTTTTAATCCGTCGGAAGAGAATGACATTTGCCAAAAAGTATTAACGGAAAACTAATAACGTTATACAACTGCATTAAATGTAGGTTTGCCCTGAAAAGGTTAATTATACTGGCAGTAATATGAACTTAGAAACAACAATTTTGATGCCATTTTGCGGAGAGGTTAGAGGAAATAACACAACAAAAAGCAAAATAATACTCAGATTTTTAATCTGTCTGTTTATATTTGTCTTTATCTGATCTGAAGGTAAATTAGTTACCTATTTAGGGAAAAGTTTCAGAATACCAACGTTATTTGAGTAGCTTTTATTTTAAAGGAACTGTACAGATTATGATCTTTGTTTCAGTATAAACAACTGAACTAGTTACTTTAATATTTTTAATCGATATAGCCAGAGTAGAGTTTTACCTCACATAGTTAGTAAGGTTCCTATCGAGTCAGTGGCAGATACGTAGGACGTAATGGGTCACAAACTTGCTTCTGACGTCTATTTGGGTGTTTTCTCTAACTTTGAGGAAGAGAGCATATTTTTCGAAAAGTATGTATTTCCCTCAATTTATGTTCTATTCTTCGTTTCAGTGAATAACCCGGTCTCTGAAAAGGGCAGGTAAGAGGGGAGAGTTTTTGGCTATTAGAATCTATTTGTTTTTATTTTCCTAGAGTCACTAAATTGTACCCTATCTGTCTTCCTCAGCTCTTTTGACAAGGATACCTATTTGTAACTGGGCGTATAAAACTATTTTTTGGACAAAAACAAGGTTATTCCAAATTATTTTTTCAAATTCATAAATCAAGGATTATTTGCACATTATCATAATCCTTTCAAGTTCGAACACGGATCATTGCTCTTGTCATTTATATGAGTAATAAGGACAAATCACTTAACTAGGGTTGTGGGTGGGTTGGGGGAGGAGGGGGAGAGGCGGGGGTGGGGGGGGGGGGGGCGAGGGTGTTGGAGCTTGCTGATAGGAAAAAAAAGTCCTTCAGTTACTTCAAGGGTTATCAATCAAATACCCGGTGTTAAACCCCTTGATATTTGCTCTCTTGTTTGATTTTAATGAAGGGTAAATGTTTATTCAAGATATCAAAGATAATCTGATACCTGTTGTCTTCAAAATAATAATAATCAATGACACTAACTTTCAGGTATTTGTAAACGATTAATTTCACGTGTTCCCATATCAGAGCCGCACGCTTCTTTTCCAAAATGACTAAGACTTGTATTATAGTTTTTGTCTTATATTTTGAATTTGAAGAAGCAAAATTATAAAAAAAATGTTCGTATTTACAAGTTGCGAAAACAAATGAAATTTCAGCTTTGAGTTAATATACATATCTTAGTTCAATGTTGTGTGTGTGTGTGTGTGTCTCTCTCTCTCTCTCTCTCTCTCTCTCTCTCTCTCTCTCTCCTAAGAAAGAAAATGAGATTGAATTTCTGCATCACTCCCCCAACAAGTCTCAGATTTTTTCTTTTTTTTATCATCATATTGTTTGATGGTGTATACTTGGTTTACTTCTTTTCTTTATTTCTCCTTGATGTTGCTAAGGCAACGTAAGTGAATTTTTGCTGGATAGCATGATGGCTGGAGCCATTACGTTCACCTGTGAAATTTCGTTAAGGTTCGTGTAACTTCGTAATGTAATGCGATAAGTTAGGGGTTTCGGTGGAATTATGTAAAAACAGTAAATCTTAAAAGTACAGAGAGTTTCGATCTCTCCGTTATAACTTAAAACCACAAGTTTCAGATGCGATTATTATTATTATCATTATTATTATTATTATTACACACACACACACACACACACACACACACACACATATATATATATATATATATATATATATATATATATATATATATATATATATATATATAGGCTATATATATATATCTATATATATATATAATCTATATATATATATATAGATAGATATATATATAGATATATATATATATATATATATATATATATCTATATATATATATCTAGATATATATATATATATATATATATATATATATATATATATATATATATATATATATATATATTTTTTTTTTTTTTTTTTTTTTTTTTTTTGTGTGTCTATCACAGTCCTCCAATTCGGCTGGGTGGTATTTATAGTGTGGGGTTCCGGGTTGCATCCTGCCTCCCTAGGAGTCCATCACTTTTCTTACTATGTGCGCCGTTTCTAGGATCACACTCTTCTGCATGAGTCCTGGAGCTACTTCAGCCTCTAGTTTTTCTAGATTCCTTTTCAGGGATCTTGGGATTGTGCTTAGTGTTCCTATGATTATGGGTACAATTTCCACTGGCATATCCCATATCCTTCTTATTTCTATTTTCATGTCTTGATACTTATCCAGGATCCTCTCTTTCTCTTCAACTCTGGTGTCCCATGGTATTGCGACATCAATGAGTGATACTTTCTTCTTGATTTTGTCAATCAACGTCACGTCTGGTCTATTTGCACGTATCACCCTATCTGATACCATAGTCCCAGAGGATCTTTGCCTGATCGCTTTCTATCACTTCTTCAGGTTGGTGCTCGTACCACTTATTTCTGCAAGGTAGCTGGTGTTTCTTGCACAAGCTCCAGTGGAGGGCTTTTGCTACTGAATCATGCTTCTTTTTGTACTAGTTCTGTGCAAGTGCCGGACATTCGCTTGCTATGTGGTTTATGGTTTCATTTTTCGTATTGCACTTCCTACATATGAGAGATATGTTATTTCCATCTATCGTTCTTTGGAGATTTCTTGTTCTTAGGGCCTGATCTTGTGCCGCCGTTATCATTCCTTCAGTTTCCTTCTTGAGCTCTCCCCTCAGTAGCCATTGCCACGTGTCATCGCTGGCTAATTCTTTAGTCTGTCTCATGTATTGTCCGTGCATTGGTTTGTTGTGCCATTATGGAGGAGTTATGAAGTTCCATTTGACAACGTCTGTGTGTGTGTGTGTGAGAGAGAGAGAGAGAGAGAGAGAGAGAGAGAGAGAGAGAGAGAGAGAGGGTGTAATTGCTGTATGGATGGTTAATGACTGAATTTGTTGTCGATAGGTTCTGGGCTGTTGATTGTTAGAGTTCTGTGTTTTGAGTGTTTTTGAGTCAGTCTTAAGCGAGTCTTTGGTCAGAACTGGTGATGTTAAGTAGTGTCGTAGAGTTCTTGAAGGCATTGAAAGTCTGTTAAGTTTTTGGTGTATTTGATTTGTTGTTTGCTTGTTGTTGAGTTAAGGGTATTTTTTGCTTTAGAGTTGTTGTGCCTGTGCTGTTGTCTTTGTTGTTATTCTTTGGTGTTGTTAGTGGGTGTGTATGTTGCCTTTTGTGCTGTTTTTTTTTGTGTTGTTTGTGCAGTGGTCTTGGGTTGTGATTGTTCCTTTTTTGTTGTTGAGTTTTTGGTTGTTTGCTGTGTTGGTAGGTTGTGGTTGTGTTTCTTGGTTGTTTGCTGTGTTGTTTTGTGGTTGTGTTCCTTGGCTGTTGTTGTGTTGTTGTTGAGTTGTGGTTGTTCTTTGGTGGTTGTTGTGTTGTTGTTGTCATTGGTTGTTGTTGGGTTGTAGTCCTTGGGTGTTGTTGTGTTAGGTTGTGGTGTTGTGGTTCTTGGTTGTTGTTGTTGGTGTTGTTGTTGTTTATATCTCTGTGACCTCGACAGCGGACAGCACAGGATAGCCCTGAGTAACTGGATTGATTGGTAAGTACATGTGTTTTGTTTTTTCATTTGTTTTTGTATGGTGTTGGTAGGTACATGTGTTTTGTTTTTTGTTTGGTTTTGTATAGGTGTAGGTCAATTGTCCTGCTGTATTTGTTGTGTAATGAAGAAGGTGTGATTGAGGGTAGGATTTTGGCAGCTGGACTGATTAGGTATATGTGGGGGGATTCTGCAGCTTGTGATTCCGCCACATTATATTTTGGCGCCCGAACAGGGGACTGTTGTGCGGCAGCTGCGGGGCAATTGGGTTAGGGAGTTGTGTGATTGGTGGAGAAAGTGAGGATGGAAGGGTTGAAGGAGATAGAGAGGCTGAAGGAGGAGTTACGGTTGGCGAGGGAAGCTAAGGGAAGGCTGGAAGTGGAGAAATGAGAGGTTGAGGGTAGAGAGTGTGAGGAGCAGAAGAGGGAGTTAGAGGAAATGAGAGGAATGTTAAGGAGTGCAAAAGTGGAAATGAAAGAAGAGGTGAAAGGAGCGGAAGAGAGAATGGTTGAGAAAATGGATGAAAAATTGGGGGTAATGATGAATGCAGTGCAAGAGATGATGCAGGGAATGATGAAGGATTCGTGGGAGAGGGAGCTGTAGGAGGTAGGCCTACTGGGTCTTGTGACGGGCCAGGAGTGGTAAAGGAAGCAAAAGAGCGAGTGGATGAGTGTACGAGTGAAGAAGGGGATTCGGTTGTGATAGGTAAGGGAAAGAAGGGGAAGACACAGGATAAGGATAAACCTGAGGACAAGAATAAGAAAGTGGCTAAGGAAAAGAAGAAGACTAAGGGAAAGAAGGTTAGTAAGGGTGATGGACAGGATGAGACTAGGTCAGAATACATTGGGGAAAGGGCTGAGAGTGATTTGGATAGCAGTGAGTGGAAACAGGTAAGTAGAAAGAAGGGTAAGAAGAGCGTAGTCAGGGGTATGGACGTGAGTATGGAAGTGGATTCGCTGTATTCGGAAGAGGGAAAGATGGGTCAGAATAGAAGTAGCGAAAGTGAGAGTGAGAGTGAGTGGGAAGTATGAAAGGCTGTGTATATGAGAGAGGTACCCAGATGTGCACAATACGTGGAATATGGTAGTAGGGACATAAGGGACTTCTTTGAGGAATATGAGAGGTATTGGGAGGCAAAGTATGGGGATAACAAGAGAGTCTGGGCAAGAGAGTTAGGTAACTTTTTTGACGGGGATTTTTGTTGGGTATGTATAGGGTAATATGAGTGTAGGGAATGTGCCATATGAGAGTGTAAAAGCTAGGATTGTAGAACAGGCAAAGAAAGAGGATAAAGAAGTAGCGTAGATATAGGAGGAAGCAAGATTTTGAGGAGGCAAGAATGAATGTTGGCGAGTCGTTGTCGATGTATGTCTGTAGGTTAGAAACATTAGCTAGGAAAAAGTTTGGGGATGAAGGGATAAATGAGTGTAAGGAGTTAGTGCGAAAGTTGTTGGCGACTGTACCAGAGAGTGTATATGAGTTTGTGAATCTGAAACATAAGGAGAAAATGCGATGGACGAATGAAAGGTTAACGTGGAACGACATTTTAGATATAGTAGAGGATTACGAGTTAGATAGGTGTATGAAAGAGAGTAGAAGTGTTAGTGTTAGGACTGAAGTAGCTGAGGTTGTACCGGAGTTTAAAAGCTATAGGAGGCAGGTTTTGGAAGGGCCAAGGCGAATGGCAGAGCGAGTGGTAGATAGGAGTGTTAGGGCAAGTAATGTGAGTGTAGTTAGCCCTAAAAGAGATAGGAGTGCGAGTGTTGGAAGAGTAGGGTCAGTTAGTTGTGAGCGAGAGCAGCAGCAGTGTTATAGATGTGGTAAGCCAGGACACAGGAAGAATGAATGTCATTGGGCGTTAGGAGCGTGCTTTGGGTGTGGGCAAACAGGGGGGCATTTGGTGAGTGAGTGTAAGAAGATAGGGATATTAAATGTTATAGGTGTGGACAGGCAGGGCATATAGCTAGTGGATGTCGTGGTACCCGTATGAACATAGTTTGCGGCAACTGCGGGAAGAACGGGCATTATGCTAGGATGTGTAAAGAACAGCGTGCGAAATGTGTTGAATGTGGAATGGAAGGTCATGTGGCGAGTGTGTTTAGGCGAAAGAGGATGAGCCAGGCTGGGAATTTGGGAAACTAGGTGTTAAGGGGATTCATTGGGTTGGTGGGTCTCTAGTATGCGACAGTATGTTTGGGAGAATGCGATGAGTGAGTGGTTAGGGTGAATAATGTGAGACGAGTGTCAGTGAGCAAATGGGTCTGGAAGGTCGGCAGTTGGTGTTAGTTGAGTATGGAAGGAAGCGGAAAAAGGTAAGGAAAGGGAATGAAAGAAAGGGAGAAAACGTGAGCTGCATGATAGAGGGGTTAGTGTTAGGGTAAAAATGGTGGATAAGGCTACACAGTGTAATACAGATGACTTTGAGGGGAGGAATGATACATATAGCGTGTGTGGGTTTGAATTGTCAGGGTTTAGTGAAGTTTCACCAGGAAGGGAATCAGGTAGTAAGTATGTAGTTGGCAGTATGAATGAGTCTCTTCGGGAGTTTAGCAGGAGTGTGAATGAGGTAAGTGATTTGTTGGCAGAGTTACAAGAGATGTTCGGACAAGAGTTAGAGGGGGGTAGATGAGATAGTGAATGGGATTTGGGGGGATAGTAGTGAGGGAGATAATGATGGTAGTCTGACTGGAAGTGATCTGGAGAAGTTTAATGGCGGTGTAACTGAGAGTGTGTATGAGGGCCCTCAAACAAGATCCAGGGGACCTGCATCTGAGCATCCGTGGGTGTTGCGGAAGGCTATTTAGTGTGGGTGTTGTGAGTGAAGGAGCGTTGTCAAATGTAACAGGGGAGCAAATATGGAGGAGTTATGAAGTTCCATTTGACAACGTCTGTGTGTGTGTGTGTGTGTGAGAGAGAGAGAGAGAGAGAGAGAGAGAGAGAGAGAGAGAGAAAGAGGGTGTAATTGCTGTATGGATGGTTAATGACTGAATTGGTTGTCAATAGGTTCTGGGCTGTTGATTGTTAGAGTTCTGTGTTTTGAGTGTTTTTGAGTCAGTCTTAAGCGAGTCTTTGGTCAGAACTGGTGATGTTAAGTAGTGTCGGTAGAGTTCTTTGAAGGCATTGAAAGTCTGTTAAGTTTTTGTGTATTTGATTTGTTGTTTGCTTGTTGTTGAGTTAAGGTATTTTTGCTTTAGAGTTGTTGTGCCTGTGCTGTTGTCTTTGTTGTTATTCTTTGGTGTTGTTAGTGGGTGTGTATGTTGCCTTTTGTGCGTGTTTTTTTGTAGTGTTTGTGCAGTTGGTCTTGGGTTTGGTGATTGTTCCTTTTTTGTTGTTGAGTTTTTGGTTGTTTGCTGTGTTGTTAGGTTGTGGTTGTGTTTCTTGGTTGTTTGCTGTGTTGTTTTGTTGTTGTGTTCCTTGGCTGTTGTTGTGTTGTTGTTGAGTTGTGGTTGTTCTTTGGTGGTTGTTGTGTTGTTGTTGTTATTGGTTGTTGGTTGGGTTGTAGTTTCCGTGTTGTTAGTTCCTTGGGTAGTTGCGTGGTTGGTTGTGTGTTGTGTTGCGTGTTGGTTGTTGTTGTTGTTGGTGTTGTTGTTTATTTATCTCTGTGACCTCGACAGCGGAGAGCACAGGATAGCCCTGAGTAACTGGATTGATTGGTAAGTACATGTTGTTTTGTTTTTCATTTGTTTTTGTATAGTGTTGGTAGGTACATGTGTTTTGTTTTTTGTTTGGTTTTTGTATAGGTGTAGGTCAATTGTCCTGCTGTATTTGTTGTGTAATGAAGAAAGTGTGATTGAGGGTGGATTTTGGCAGCTGGAGTGATAGGTAAATGTGGGGGTGATTCTGCAGCTTGTGATTCCGCCACACCATTCCTCTGTTCTGTTTGTCTTTCTCCTGTCTCTATATATTTCTGGGTCTTCGTCCACTTTTATCAGTCCTTCTTCCCATGCACTCTTGAGCCACTCGTCTTCACTGGTTTTCAGATATTGCCCCAGTGCTCTGTTCTCGATGTTGACGCAGTCATCTATGCTTAGTAGGCCCCTCCCTCCTTCCTTTCGTGTTATGTATAGCCTGTCCGTATTTGCTCTTGGGTGTAGTGCTTTGTGTATTGTCATATGTTTCCTCGTTTTCTGGTCTATGCTGCGAAGTTCTGCCTTTGTCCATTCCACTATTCCTGCGCTGTATCTGATTACTGGCACTGCCCATGTGTTTATGGCTTTTATCCTATTTCCGGCGTTGAGTTTTGACTTGAGTATCGCCTTGAGTCTCTGCATATACTCTTTTCTGATCATGTCCTTCATCTCTTGGTGTTTTATATCCCCTCCTTCCGTTATTCCCAGGTATTTGTATCCCGTCTCATCTATGTGTTTGATGTTGTTCATATCTGGTAGCTTTATCCCTTCAGTCCTTGTTACTTTGCTCTTTTGTATTTTGACTAAGGCAAATTTTTCTATTCCAAACTCCATCCTAATGTCCCCAGATACAATCCTTACAGTCTGGATTAGAGAATCTATTTCTTTGATGCTTTTACCATACAGCTTGATATCGTCCATGAACATCGGATGGTTAATTCTGTTGCTTCTTTTCTTGAGTTGGTACCCAGCATTCATCTTCTGCAGTACTTTTGTCATGGGAATTATGGCTACTACGAAGAGTAGTGGGGACAGTGAGTCGCCCTGGAAGATCCCTCTCCTGATATTAACCTCTGCTAGTCTTATTCCAGAGCTTGTAAGTATTGTATTCCAGTTGTGCATTGTACTTTTGAAGAAGCTGATGGTGTTTTCCTCTGCCCCATATATTTTCAGGCATTCTATTAGCCATGTGTGTGGTATCATGTCGAAGGGTTTCTTATAGTCTATCCATGCTATGCTTAGGTTGGTTTTACTTTTCCTACTGTTCTTCATTACCATTTTGTCTATCAGGAGCTGGTCTTTTGTGCCCCTACACTTCCTTCTGCAGCCTTTCTGTTGGTGGGGGATGGTGTTTGTCTCCTCTAGGTAGTTGTATAGCCTATCACTGATGATACCTGTTAGTAACTTCCACATTATTGGTAGGCAGGTGAAAGGCCTGTAGTTACTGGCTATATTTCACTTACTCTTGTCTTTTTGTACTAAGGATGTTCTTCCTGTGGTCATCCATTTGGGTGCATGGTGATTTGTGATACAATGCTCGAGTTGCTCTGCTATTCGTGGGTGTAGAGCCTTGAAGTTTTTGACCCAGTATCCATGGACTTCATCGGGACCTGGGGCTTTCCAGTTGGGTATTTTCTTTAGTTGGTGCCTGACTGTGTCTGTCGTGATGTCAGTGAATCTTTGTTTTATTCTCCCTGTTTCTTCTTCCTTGACTTCCTGGAGCCATGTTGCATGCTTGTTGTGTGATACTGGATTGCTCCAGATGTTTTTCCAGAGTCTCTTACTTGGTTCGGCTTCAGGAATTTTTTGGTGGTTTTCTTCCCCTCTTAGTTGGCTGTATAGTCTTTTCTGGTTGGTTCCGAATAGTTTGTTCTGTTGGTATCCCTTATTCCTGTTCAGATACCGTTGGATGTTATGTGCTTTGGCCTCAAACCTCTGTTTTACATCTTCTATTGTGTTGTTTAATCCCCTCTCGTGTACTTTGTATTTCTCGTTCAGTTCCTCCCTTGTTTTCTTTCTTCTTAGCCTTTTCTTCTGCCACCTCTTTCAGTTTATTATTATTATTATTATTATTATTATTTTTTTTCTTTTTTGCTCTATCACAGTCCTCCAATCCGACTGGGTGGTATTTATAGTGTGGGGTTCCGGGTTGCATCCTGCCTCCTTAGGAGTCCATCACTTTTCTTACTATGTGTGCCGATTCTAGGATCACACTCTTCTGCATGAGTCCTGGAGCTACTTCAGCCTCTAGTTTTTCTAGATTCCTTTTCAGGGATCTTGGGATCGTGCCTAGTGCTCCTATGATTATGGGTACGATTTCCACTGGCATATTCCATATCCTTCTAATTTCTATTTTCAGATCTTGATACTTATCCATTTTTTCCCTCTCTTTCTCTTCAACTCTGGTGTCCCATGGTATTGCGACATCAATGAATGATACTTTCTTCTTGACTTTGTCAATCAACGTCACGCCTGGTCTGTTTGCACGTATCACCCTATCCGTTCTGATACCATAGTCCCAGAGGATCTTTGCCTGATCCTTTTTTATCACACCCTCAGGTTGGTGCTCGTACCACTTATTACTGCAAGGTAGCTGATGTTTCTTGCACAGGCTCCAGTGGAGGGCTATTGCCACTGAATCATGCCTCTTTTTGTACTGGTTCTGTGCAAGTGCCGGACATTCGCTTGCTATGTGGTTTATGGTTTCATTTTTCTTATTGCACTTCCTACATATGGGAGAGATGTTATTTCCGTCTATCGTTCTTTGAACATATCTGGTTCTTAGGGCCTGATCTTGTGCCGCTGTTATCATTCCTTCAGTTTCCTTCTTTAGCTCTCCCCTCTGTAGCCATTGCCATGTGTCATCGCTGGCTAGATCTTTAGTCTGTCTCATGTATTGTCCGTGCATTGGTTTGTTGTGCCAGTCCTCTGTTCTGTCTGTCATTCTCCTGTCTCTGTATATTTCTGGGTCTCCATCTACTTTTATTAGTCCTTCTTCCCATGCACTCTTTAGCCACTCGTCTTCACTGGTTTTCAGATATTGCCCCAGTGCTCTGTTTTCGATGTTGACGCAGTCCTCGATACTTAGTAGTCCTCTCCCTCCTTCCTTTCGTGTTATGCATAGTCTGTCCGTATTTGCTCTTGGGTGTAGTGCTTTGTGTATCGTCATATGTTTCCTGGTTTTCTGATCTATGCTGCGGAGTTCTGCCTTCGTCCATTCCACTATTCCTGCGCTGTATCTGATTACTGGCACTGCCCATTTGTTTATGGCTTTTATCATATTTCCGGCGTTGAGTTTTGACTTGAATAATTACCTTTGAGTCTCTGCATATATTCTTTCCTGATCGTGTCCTTCATCTCTTGGTGTTTTATATCCCCTCCTTCCATTATTCCCAGGTATTTGTATCCTGTCTCATCTATGTGTTTGATGTTGCTCCCATCTGGTTGCTTTATCCCTTCAGTTCTCGTTACTTTGCCTTTTTGTATGTTGATTTATATTATTATTATTATTATTATTATTATTATTATTATTATTATTATTATTATTATTATTATTATTATTATTATTATTATTATTTCTTTTTTTTAATTTGTTTAATTATTTTAGTGTGGGGTTTTGGGTTGCATCCTACCTCTTTAGGAGTCCATCACTTTTCTCACTATGTGAGCTATTTCTAGGAACACCCTCTTCTGCGTGAGTCCTGGAACTATTTAGGCATCTAGTTTTTCCAGGGATCTTTGGATCGTACTTAGTATTCCTATGATTATGGATACAATTTCCACCACTTATCCCATGTCCTTCTTATTCCTATTTTCAGGTCCTTGATACTTATAAATTTTTCTCTAACTTTTCTAGTCTGGTGTCCCATAGTATTATTATTATTATTATTATTATTATTATTATTATTATTATTAGACTCACACCTCCAATCGACTGGTGGTATTTATAGTGGGGGGTTCCGGGTTTGCATCCTACCTCCTTAGGTCCATCTTTTCTTCTATTGTGCCGTTTCTAGGATCACTCTTCTGCTTGACCGGAGCTCTTCAGCCTCTAGCTTTTCTAGTTCCTTTTCGGGATCTTGGGTGGCCTATGCTCCTATGTTATGGGTTCGATTTCCACTGGCATATCCCATATCCTTCTTATTTCTATTTTCGATCTTTACTTACCTATTATTATTATTATTATTATTATTATTATTATTATTATTATTATTATTATTATTCTGGAAGGAGACCCTCTTTCAAACAGGTATTATTGAAAGATATTGCTACATCAACTGCATTTAACTTGTAAATAGTCGTCTCTATCTCTCTAATAACAGCTTTTTCTCTCTGCTATTGCAACTGGCGAATATTGCGCCGATATGATTCATCAGGAGTCAATTTCAGGAATATTATTGCATTAAATTTTATTACAGAGAGCGAGTAAATCAAATATTGGTGTAATGCAGTGGCTGCAGCAATATTTTTCATTAACACTTATTATTATTATTATTATTATTATTATTATTATTATTATTATTATTATTATTATTATTATTATTATTATTATTATTATTATTATTAAACAATTTGTAACAGAACGAAGCATTTTGCCATGGAGTGGCATAGTAATTTTCACAGAACATAAGAACTAATAAAAATAATAATTTTCCAGCGTATTGATAATAAAGAAAATACTTAAATAGATAAGGCACATGGAGTTTTACAGAGTTGCCCTGGTGCAAAGGAATTCTAGCAGAAGAGCCAAATATTAAGTTACAAATTTTAAATTTCTAATTTGTTTTACCACATGAACACCTCAAACCCAAAAGATAATTAAATATATGATATGAGAGACAGGATTCACATATACTTTTTTTCATTTTGATACAGAGGAAGACTGTGATGTCAAGAGAAATGGGAGATTTCGATTCTGCTGTACATATTCCTGCCGAATTAAAAATCTCTACTATGAATCGAAATCAACCCATCTCAACCACGACAGTTAAAATACTAGTAACACGTAGCTATTCATTAATAGTTTGTCATTAATTGGTATATCTTTTTTACACAATAACATTAAGCCATGTTAAGCCTTAATATCGAATTTAATTTACACCGGGATTACTTTGCACTCAAAGAGAACTGCATAGCCATAAATACAACTAGCAATGCAGTTTGGTTTTGACACAGGTAGAAAATTCACACCAAAAGAATATTTTTAACCTGTCAATAAATGCCGCCAGTTTTGAGAATGTCATTAATGCGTTCGTCGTTGCTAGAAAAATCCCAGCATTCAACTCGTAAAGATCAATTATTTTGTAATCAATCAAAAGGTAGCCTTTAAATCATACGGAACAGAATGACATTTGTCAAAAACAAAAAAACAAATTTCACCACGCTAACAACAGATATATCTGTTTCGATTACACTGTGAATCTGATGTAAAGGGGCATTTCCGATCTATTTTTTTTTTAATCTTCAAAAGGACTGATGACAAGCGTCAGTATTTGCAATAATAATTACGGTAGACTGCCAGTGCAAATATTACTAAAGGCTGGAAAAAATATTCACTATTGATGTAAAAAATAAGAAAAGAGGAACCATAAGCTTCATTGCATCCGAGGATAGTGCTCCATTTACAAATATTTTTTTCGAAGATGAGTTCACCTGCCTGCAAAATATATGCATATGCAAATCAAATGGATCAAGTTTAAATAGTGCCCAGGTTAATATTCATGTTTTTATGAAAGCTTTGTCTAGTTAATCGTATGACCGTTTTCCGTGACATGATCCAAATTTTCACTATTCCCTTGAGCATATCTTATACTCATTTTATTCTGTTTTTTATTCTACTTATCAGTTATTTAACAATTAGGGCAATGTAAAAACTATCACAAGAAATATATGGGAAATGATAGTTTATTCTTTAGACAGTCGCTTTCTCTTGCTTTTTCTATTGTATTAATGTTCTTGATTTTTACACTAATTCTAAAGTCCTTAAGTAGATCGGGAACTAAATAGTAGTAAGGGAGATAGTATCTTCATATCTATTGTTATTTTCATAAAAAGACTTTTACATCTCTTAATGTGTTGTTTTATATTACGTCAAGATATGTCTTCTTTCTTTCCCTTATTTTGTTAATAGCGATAAAGTAAAGAAATTAGTGTCAACATTAATGTTTTTAAAAACACTCTTGCTAATAATCTCTTAATATTTTCTCCTTCCATATGCAAGTTTGTGTGCAATGTCACCGTAACACACACGCGCGCGCGTGCACACACACACACACACACACACACACACATATATATTATATATATATATATAATATATATATATGTATATTACGCATATATATATATATATATAATAGTATATATATATACATATATATATATATATACTATATATATATATATATATATATATATATATAGTATATATATATATATATATATATATATATATATATATATATATATATATATATATATATATATATATATATATATATATATATATATATATATATATATATATATATATATAAGTTAGAATTCATGAGCTACTTATACAGTTTTCAATAAAATATGCTTGTTTATTGTGCTAAGGTGGAATATTTGAAAGCCTATAAAATCTGTTTGGGCGTATTTTGGAGGAAGCATCGAGTAATCTGTGTAATCCCCTATTTACTTATGCATTCTAAGTAAATTCTTAGAAAGTAAAAAATTTCAATTATTCTATTTGATGTTTGTACATTCTCCTTATTGCACATGTGTCAGATATCGATAACCTAAATACTTTGCTGCCTATGGTGTATATATATAATATATATATATATATATATATATATATATATATATATATATATATATATATATATATATATATATATATATATATATACTATAGGCAGCAAGGCATTTAGGTTATCAATATCTAACACGTGTGCAATAAGGAGAATGTACAAATAGCAAATAGAATAATTGAAATTTTTACCTTCTCAGAATTTACTTAGAATGCATAAGTAAATAGGGGATTACACAGATCACCCGAAGCTTCTTCCAAAATACGCCCAAACAGACTTTATAGGCATTCAAATATTCCACCTTAGCACAATAAACAGGCATATTTCATTGAAAACTATATGAGTAGCCCATGAATTCTATCTTTTTCCGAGATATCAACAATTCTGCATCAATTTACTCTGAGAGAAAATAAAATAAACAACAACAACTACGATAACATCTCGCCTGAAACAAAACTCGTCCTGTTTATGATATATATTGCTAATGAGAGGTTCTGGTTAATATAAAAAGAAATGAACTGGCTCACCTTAACCAGACTCAGTAAACTTAGATGGTAACAGATTCACAGCACATTCGATCTCCTCAGTACGCTACCAGTCAAAAGACTTAGATACCTCTGGGTACAGTACACCTATAGATCCGTCTGCATTAACATATGACACCATAAAAAAAATGCTGGTCATCGCACCTATTGATTCTGGGTGTAAGTAGTGCAATGAGGTAGCAA
>NC_061107.1:134922010-134924510 GCF_015104395.2 Macrobrachium nipponense | reverse complement strand
AAGAAATGTAATATCAAAGATCTCTCTCTCTCTCTCTGAAGGAACACTTAGATGGATTTCAGAATCATTAATTTTTCCTATTTGAATCTGAACCTCACTTTAGGTGACAGGGTAAATAGAGTGGCGAGAAAGCATGAAGTAGCTAATAAGCAAATAAAATTCAGCTAAAATAAAAAGAGCCGCTAAAAAGCTATTTCTCCTGACTACCATAGGTTCAACGGGGAGACAGATAGCTACTGAAACTCTGTGGCCTGTATGGAACCACCCGAAATGATTGTTCATTATAATATATAATAAGCTTAGCACAACATATATGGTCTTGTTAACCTGTAGGAGGAAAAGAAGTCTGAGGTTAAATTATGCCAAATACCCAAGCCATTTACTCTTCCTCGGCGCGGCCAACGCGGAACCAGAGGAATTTGTTTCTGGTGATAAAAATTCATTTCTCGATGCAATGTGGTTCGGATCCCACAATAAGCTGTAGGTCCCGTTGCTAGGTAACCAAATGGTTCCTAGTCACGTAAAAATATATCTAATCCTTCGGGCCAGCCCTAGGAGAGCTGTTCATCAGCTCAGTGGTCTGGTAAAACTAAGATATACTCAACTAAAGTGGCAACAAGTAAGGTCAATAACCTGAGTGACAAGCGGCGAAATGTGCGAAGCAGTGAATTCCTTAAAACGATTGTATAAGACAAATCTTCTTAAATATACCCGGCCACATCGAAGAGATTGCAGACGCGCAAATGGCCTGAATAAGCGGAATGTTCAAGCACCTGTTCAGAGGTCAAGAGAGTTCAAGAGGACGGAAAAACGCACCTACGCCGGAGGAGACATGCATGCGTACGTTCGTGTGTCTATTTGCACGCGTGTGTCCTTTCGTCTGTTAGAAGGCAAGAAATGAGATAAAATCTCTCCCATTAGAGGTGCTTGGAGATCCACAGAGATAAGGTAAAGGTAAGAGAAACTTTGTAACTCTTTAGAAACTGTCAATTATGGTTCTTTCTTTTAGATGGATTCGATTGTAGCTACCTAAAAATGAATTCTCTTGACTTTAATATGACATAATTCGATAGAGACCCATAGAGTTATTTTGACAGCAAGGATAATTCTGTCCATTGTGGTTATGCAGGGTAGCAATAGTACTTTGAGGATTTTTGGGGTTCTTTAATTCATTTTATACAATATGATTACGTAGAAGAGTAATGGTGTTTTAATTGTCTTTTTGGGATTTCTTTAATTCATATTATTTAATATTTCATGTTAGTTATTTTGGGAAATAAAGATTATATTTTCGTATAGCGAGAGTTTGACTTTCAGCTAACTACGGGGAAGGAAGGTGATGGGAATCAACGAAGGTAGGTCACGCTATCAGTTAGGAGTTCTCTTCTTTTAGTTCAATGGGGACCTTTGTCCCCATAACACCCATATACCATTTTACCCATTTTGGACGCGATGGCCCCATTTGCGATTAGCTTTCTGGTTTCTTGGTCCCACTTCCCTTACTCAACTCCAAATGACGCTGGTACCCATTTGCAGACTTTAATTAACAATCTGGGATTGAAATCGGTTTAGCATTCGTCAGCCGAGCACAGTATCACTGAGCAACGGCGTTCACTGACCCATCCTTAGGTCACGGAGATAATGAGGTTGTGTATCAGTAGAGATTATCAGACCTGAGCGGGTTTCTGATACAATAATACAATATTAAAAGAAAAAGCTTTATAACTTACATTAAGGTTCTGAGGATAAGTTCAAGTTTCAGTTAGAGACGTAAAAGCATGAAAATCACAATTAATCTAGACACAAATCTTTCTATATACAAAGGTAAGTCTTATTCATTATATCTAATTGTCCTATATCATAAACTCCATTTGCATCATATTTATCGTGCATTGTGTATTTTTGTTATTCTCTCTCACCAAACCTAATCCCCATTTCTAAACTTTTTTTCATTGTTTACCTATATTTTTTTTTTATTCTTTTTTAAGTTAAGTATTACTTTTCGCTGATTTTGGTGCAATTTGAGTTTTCAGAAGAAATTCATACCCCTCCAGAAATAGCGTTTCTTAGCCTCAAGCGGGAATGATTGAATAACCACACTAGGGCTAATCTGAAAATTCGATTAAATCCCCATTCAAAGAAATCTCGAGAATAAAGTTTCTTATTTAGCAAAATAACGATTAAAATATAATGCTTTTCAGAAGATCGCGTTCTTCATCAGACTACAAAATTCAAAGACGGAAAGATACCTATTTTTCTCGTCCGACATTCTTGTAAGCGGTGCTGCTTTTGCTAATCACCCAAACAAATCTATTGTCACCCAAAACAGGAGATAAGATCGCTGGTCGATTCCTAGAGCTGACAAAGACACCCAAACAGGTAAAGGAATAAAGGGGAAGAATAAAGGAAAGGAGGCGTGAGGTTACTTGTGGTTGGGGCCGACTCCGCTGGTCCATAGTTAGTCATTGTTGACGGATGACACATGAGTCGACGGCGTTGT
>NC_061107.1:134907010-134912010 GCF_015104395.2 Macrobrachium nipponense | reverse complement strand
TGTTACGGGTACGTTTTCCCAGAAGGTTTATTACATTTTCCTTCATATCTATTCAGAATGTGATATCGGTTTGTTTCTGATTTCCATTTTCAAGCATGCATACGTTTTCAACCTTAATTTTTTTCATGCCTTTGATATCAATAGTTCCTGATTTTCACTGAATTTCTTGTCTGTGATTTAACCATTTCATTTACTTAGAGGGATTTCTTTTTATATGTAGATAGTCTTGATATATTTTACAGAATAGTAATTTTTCAAGAGGAATGTATTTTACTTCATCCATATCTCAATGAATGCAAACAGGCATGGTTCCTACATAAGAAATTCTTGGTAACTAAATTAAGATTACATTTCCACGCAGTGCATTTATCATTGTGAAAGGGCTAAAAATTGTTGAACAAAAATGTGGTTTTGTTAGCTATGGGAACGTTTGAAGATTAAGACAGTTGCAGGGTGCATCTACATTTGTTGCCAATACATTCTTGTATTTAAGAACGCGAGAGTAAGGAAATATGTTTCACTTGGTTTATAAATGATCATTACAGGAGTTTATTAAAGTTTTAAAAGAAAACCGGCATATTTTTTTCTCAAGAAGGACAAACGTCCCATTTAGTTACCCAAAGACCGTTGTCACCATGCTTAAAGGAACTTCTTGTGGCCAACAGGGTGGAAAATCATGATCCCATTAACATAAAAACCTTGTAATGTCTTGGAGTTAAATAAGTAAAATGATAAATATAAACAAACAATAGTTTCCATGAACTGTCCATCTGTGTCACCTTGTAACCAGATGGTTGGGAGCACGGAAATCTCAGGGTCTTAAACATTAGGATGCGTTAACTACTGAATTAAGCATTAAAAATTTATGAGAAACGTTTGGCTCTTTGGATCGTATCCAAACGAGGCAATATACCTTGGGGGAATAATGCATCCATTAAAGTTAATGCTCACACTAGGCAACATAATTTGATTAGGGGTGAATAAAAAATGCGTTTTCTTTGCACATGAATGGAAAATCACATTACTTCGACCAGAACTTCATAATGGGTTATTGCATTTTTTTTTCTGTCCTATTGGGATATGTTAGGTTTTCAGACAAACAAAATATTCGACTACAAAATATACATCAAGGAAGTAGTTTATGCACTGAGAGTAGCCTTAAAAAGTTCGTCTTAGGTGTCCTCAATGATAACTGGAAGCATCCAAAACTTGATTGCCTTGAAGCACTCATTTGTTTAAGACAACGCCAGGAAATAATTAAAAAAAAACAATAATTGTGATTCATCTACTTTTGCAGCTCTCTTCAAATGTACATCTAAGAATTTATTGCCTCACGTATTCAACTTGTAAACTTATTTCTTAGAAGAACAGGTTTGTCTGTCACCTATTCAGTATCTCCTGCATGTTTTCAACATTAATTACTACTTTTCTTTATAAGACTCCAAATGTTCCTTTATTCGAGCGAACGTCATTTAGGATAAGTTCTGCACATGCAGTCTTTCGGAAGATAATAAAAATAAGTATTCGAAAAGAGATGTTTTCCATCCACCAACAAAAAGATTCCATTTATATATTTGCATTAACTAACATCAAAGTCATAGGCAAAGCTGTAAAATAATGGCTTAATGACTTTTATTTCAGTTGGGGAAAAAATATTTAATTAACCGATGTAATGCAATAAAAATTTTGAGGTCAGCGTAATCTATGAAGCGATTATCATAACTTTTTATCAATAAAGGATTAACCAAAAGTAGTTCATTATTTTTCTATTTTATTTTTTTTATTTATCCATTTTTTGTAGTTCTTGATCAAACTCATCGGTTAAATGTGTTAAACTCATGTGATTATTTAGAATATTTTGAAAGAAGATTCAATACGAAGGAATTTTCGATTATATTCATGTTCAGTCAGATGACATAATCTCCAAATCCCACACAATCAAACACAATCGTTAAACTACTCGAGGACGGAAGATTGGCCATCATATTATTCTTGTTATTCCGAATATGGTCCAGTTTATCCGATACATTTGTCGAGTTCAGATTGGCTTAGATCTGGTGGGAGAAAGTGGCACGCCTTGCTCTAGAAGTTGAATGAATTACTATGAGATTCAGGGCCTCTGTAACACGCTTTTTTGGACTTTGCTCCTTATCAAAGCATCGAACTGTAGCGAAAAGTTGACCATAGTGTATATTTACAACCACACACAAATTTTTTCAGCATTATCAATAACCTAAACCTGATCGTTTTAATTTTTATAGAGTAAAAATTATCTAGCCGACGCCATGGCCAATGATTACGAGCCAAGAGTCGAAAAACATTCATTACGTAAGCAATGTAAACACCTTTTGACGAAATGTTGCTCCGCCCATCCACCAGACAGAAACTCATTCACCTTGTTTCATTGGCTCTGAAACCCAAAGACTTCATGAATGGGTGGGGTATCTGTGCTAGCGTAGTAATACTACTGTAGCAGTAGTGCCGCAGCAGTATAGCAGTAATATACATAAATTAAACGTTTAGACCAACTGCTGGGATCCTTGAGGATCATTTAGCACTTCTTACAACTACTCGAGAATTTGAGAAATGGGTTTTTATAGCCAGAAGTTCAATTTTCTAATCAAACAATGCCCATGATAGCCTTCAGTGTTATCCTGAATTATAATGAGGCCAAAGTGGGTGGAGCCTCATGAAGTCATCATCCTGACGATAATTATTGGTGAAGGTTTAAAGCCAAAATACGGTACCGGCTATTTTTTTTTTCAGTAAATAGGTAGATAGCCAATAAATAAAAATTGCTTGACATTGGATATAGCAGTTATCAAATCAAGCTTTTCTACTTTGTTTTTTAAAATTACCAACTATTCCATACATCTTGTCAATCTGATTCGGACCTATAAAGTAGACTGTAATTTCTTAGGAAACTTATTTTGGGAGTTAGACTAATAATAGAAGTGTTTTTGTATTTATTAACATATTTTGTTGGTTTGTTCATTATGACAATTATCAGTGGAGAGGTTTCAGAGTTCATAAAGGTATACTGCTTTTCTTGTATTTAAATTTGCATATCATTGTTGCCAGAGGTATAGCCTTCGTTACGTATAGACAATCATCCATCGAGAAAGAGGGAAGAAATGCTGTCATAAGTTACGTAACGAGTGCGTTCGAAACATTTTCTCTGAGTAAGTTGGCCCGTCTTCAAAAAAAAAGTCACTTTTACATTACAAGTACCAAAATTTTTTAACCTACATAATGCAGAATACAGTCAAAATTTATGTGTAGAAATAATGTGTATTCTGAATAAGCGTTATATTTATGAAATGCATAGATAAAAAGTTATTGCGAAAAAACCATGTTACAGAGGCCCTGAATCTCATAGGTCTAAGATATAAACTAAGGAGAATACTATTCAAAGTGAACAAAAAAGAATCCATGTATTTGTTAGCCAAAAATATTAAAAAATAAAAAAAATAATATAGGTAGTGTAATGTTCAACTTTCATATTAATTATGCTGATAATTTGCATTCCAAATAACAATGGTAAAAAAGAAAACATCACGTAACCAAAACGAAACAAGCAGTTTCAAAGGATTAGCACTAGCAGAAACTCTGTCAAACAATGGGCGATCTTTCTTAAGAAAAGAATATCAGAAAAAAAGAAGAAAGCAAATTCGTGTCAAATAATTTGTTTTGTCATTACACTGAATGACAGAATGTTTATGGCAACAAAATAGTTCGAGCCTTGTGATAATTGCCTGAAACAATGCTCTCATTTCCTTGAGACGTTAAGCGGCAATGACGGTGTTCAATGCTCATTTATCCTCCTGATGATTTTTACAGCTCCTTGGAGTTTCGCGTGAGAAAAGGCCATTAAGACAAAGGGGCGTGTTTATGTCAAGTCGTATGCTGGGCATTCTATACTCACTGAAAACGCAGTTGCCATTATCTTTATAAATAATTCAAACTTTTCTCTGAAAAGGCAGCCAGGTTTCCTGAATTTTGTCATCTTAAACATACACATCATAATATATAATAGTATATTTATATTATATAATCTATATATAATATTATAATATATATAATATATATATAATTTTATAATATATTAATATTAATTAATATAATATATTATAATATAAATATATAACTATATATATATTATATATATATTATATATATAGTTATATATTCTATATTATATAATATTTTATATATATATATTATATATATATTATATTTTTATAGTATATATATATTATATATATATTATAATATATATATATATATATATATATATATAGATATATATATATATATCTATATATATATTATATATATTATATATATATTAATATATATTAATAAATTAATATATAATAAATAAATAATATAAATATATTATATAATTATATATATATATAGATATACATATATATATATATATATTATTATATATTATATATAATATATAATTATACTATATATATATATATAATATAAATATATGATATACATATACAGATACATAGATATATATATTAGATATATATATATATATATATATATATATATATATATATATATACATATACATATATATATATATATATATATATATATATATATATATATATATGTATTATATATATATATATAATATATATATATATATATATATATATTATATATATATATATATATAATATATATGACGTGTATGTTTAAGATGACAAATTTAGGAAACCTGGCTGCCTTTTCAGAGAAAATTTTGAAAAATTATTTATAAAGATAATGGCAACTGCATTTTCAGTGAGTATGAGATGCCCCAGCATTCGACTGACATAAACACGCCCCTTTGTCTTAATGGCCTTTTCTCACGCGAAACTCCAAGGAGCTTTAAAAATCATCAGGGGGAATAATGAGCCTTGAACACCGTCATTGCCGCTTAACGTCTCAAGGAAATGAGAGCATTGTTTCAGGCAATAATCACAAGGCTCGAA
>NC_061107.1:134893788-134903788 GCF_015104395.2 Macrobrachium nipponense | reverse complement strand
TTTTCATTATGAAAGCATTAAGTTTAAATAAACGAAGACTTAAATTTAGAACATTTCTATAATTTGACTTGATGAAACAAGATTCGATGATATTCCTTTTAACTGTGTCATTACATGGGATTAAGGCTCTTGCTTGACTCCAGTTAATAGGATGGTCTGAATCTCTCATATGTACGAATAATGCATTCGATATTTGCCCAGTTCTCACTGAATATTGATGCTGTTTGAGACGTTGTGAAAGAGATTTACCGGTCTGTCCGTAATAGACTTTATCACACTTTTTGCAAGGAATTTCATATATGCAGCCTGGAAGATCTTTAGGAGAATTTTTGATTACTAAACTCTTGACATTAATATTACTGAAAACAACATTTATGATAAAAACATTAAAATTCTAGGAATATTAAAAACCTTCCATCATAGGGTAATTTTAGAATGTTATGCTTACTAAATTCAAGTTTGTCACTAGTTGAATAAAACGTTTTTCTACCTCTTTTTCCATGCCACATCTACAAAAGTCCTTGGGTATTTAAGTTTCAATGCAATATCATAAATAGTTTCAATTTCAGCGTCAATAAAAGTCGGGCTACAGACCCGTAAAGCCCTTAGGAACATCCCAGAAAAAACAGAGAATTTAACATTTTGATAGTGATTGGAGTAGTAATGAACAAAAGAGGCAATGTTAGTTGAATTTCGAAAGACTGAATATATATATATATATATATATATATATATATATATATATATATATATATATATATATATATATATTCTCAAAGAAGCAAGGGAGACGTCTTCTGGTAATTTAAAAAGGCTTTATTAAGCGACGCTTGGGGGTCCAGCCCCATCACCACGATTGTAATAAGGATTAATACACACAAATATAATAAAAAAACTCATCCTAATAACTGACATAAATTTAAAATTCATAGAAAACCTAGTACAATGCTAAGAAAATTACCATCTCAAGTGAAAGGAAGAAGACGAGTGACCAGAAGAAGGAAAGGTTCCGAGTAAACATAGTTATGCCAGGTAAAGAGTGGTAGCGGTAGTTTGATTGCTTCATTTTGGAACTATTGTTTTTATGGAAAGCGATTCGAAAACAGCAAGCTCTTGAGGAGAAGAAGCCCGTGTAATGATTTTAAAGTGTTTGTATTCTATATTTAATTTGCATTTTTTTAATGTTCTCGAATGTTCGAGAATTCTGGTGAAGACAACCGGACACCTGTTCTACAACTAACCCCCATGTGGCAATCAATGCGGACTTTAAGAAGCCTACGTGAGGCCCCGACATAATTTCCCAAACTACATTTGGGACACGAAAATAAATAGACTGTATTGGAAGTCAGAAGAGGGCTCAGCTTTTCTTTCTATCTAAATAAAGACCCAATAGTTAATGGATTTCTTATGATTAGCTGGCTTTTTATGGCCGGACAAGGTTCACGTATTAAACGTTTAACTTTGGTATAAAACGTTGTATCACTGATAAACGGGACACTAGCAAAGAATATAATAGAGGATCAATCGATTAAAGGCAACAGCAGTCGCCTTGCTACAATTGTAATAAACCAGGGCACACAAAGAATGTAGTGTTAAATATTGTGGAATGTGTAAAAGCGTGGATCACTGTTGGCAAGCTTGTCCGTCTCAGATACGGAGAAAGTATTAGTGTTAATAGAACCATTTTTGGTTATAAAAGGGTTTACGTTATTATAATAATAATTTTAATTTTTCAGATGATGAACCCTATTCATATGGAACAAGTCTACAGAGGCTGACTTAAAATTCAAAGAACATACAAGATATAAGATGAGGTAAAGAAAGGAGAGTTCTCTCTTATTAGAAAAATGATTAATAGACGAAATAATAATAATAATAATAATAATAATAATAATAATAATAATAATAATAATAATAATAATAATAATAATAATAATAATAATAATAATATCCTTTATTTCAGCCCAGGGCCATATACATAGAATATAAAAAATTCAGACAGTAACATACACAATCTAGATACATGAGACAACATGATAAAAAAGAGAATAATCGGCACTTATCCACAAAATAGCTGAGGTAGCATAAAAGATAGTAATCATAACACTGGTAATAACAGTAATAAAATTGGTGAGAACAAAAAATGCATTGAGAGTTATAACAGTTAGTGCACAGATTATATAACTTAAACTTCAACCATAGACCTTAGGTGGTTACAGTAGTCAGGTCCAGAGGGCTAAATACGAAAATTGAATGTAAAAAAACTTTAACTTAATAGTAATCACAGTAATAATGAAAAATTAAAATATCAGCAATAAATATAATAATGACAAAATCTGCAGATGACATCTTGCCAGTGCAGAGATTAAGTCCTTTAGGGGACAAATGCCTCATTTTCCCATCTTTCCCAAAATTTAGATCTTCTTCTTGCTTCACTCCTTAGGATGAACAGCTGTGTGGCGGAGTGGTAGCTGGGAGTGTTTGTGAGGCGTCTCAGAATGGAATTGTGCACAACAGTGATGCGTCTTATGGTCTCTCGGGTATAGTTCGTCCAGAGGGAACACCAATAGATACTGTAGCAGTACGAGCGGAAGAGCGGCAGTTTCACGTCTTGGTGAGAAAAGGCAAACCTCCTTGCAATCATGTTGCCGGTTGCACATAGTTTACGACGCCTCTGTTCAATGTCTGCCGTATCTTTTAGGTCATCGGTGATAATGTGACCCAAATACGGAAATTCGTGCACAAATTCCAGCCGATGGTTTCCAAGGAAAATTTGTGGTTCTGCAATATGCTTAGGCGATCTCAGGAGCAGCGACATGCACTGGGTCTTGGTTTCAATGTAGATTATATAAAATTTCTCTGCATACTGGCGGCAAGTGTCGATGGGGAAATCAGAACCATATCGTCGGCGTAACAGAGGTTGTTTATAGTTGTTTCATTGGCAGTGCATCCGATTGGGAGTGAGTTCAGTTTGACATTTAAGGCATCTGTGTACGAATTAAACAGGTATGGAGAGAGAGAATGCCCCCTTGCCGAAGCCCGTTTAGGGAGCCCATTTGACACAGAATTGCTGTGTGGAGAACCAGCAATGTAAAATGCCAATTAGATATAGGGGTGGGCCCCTTTTATGCAGCTTCAGGTAGCTTACTCTGTCAAATGCTTCTCTCACATCTACAAAACAAAGGAAAACAGGAGAGGCTGATGATAGGTAGTTCAGTAATTCTTTCAGTATGTAGATGCAGGTGTCGATTGAGTGGTTTGCTTTAAACCCGAACTGGTTGTCAGTGGTGTGTAGAAAAGGGAGAAGTCTCACTAGAAGAACCGACTCAAGTAGCTTCGATGAGATCGTTGTGATTGCAATCGGCCGGTAGTTGTTGCCAGGGTTAGCTGCATCCTTTAGCTTGTTTTTGATTAATGGTATCAAGTGAACTAAGAGTAGGGAGTCTGGAAGAAACCGGTGAATTATGCACGCATTGAAAAGGGCAGCTAGCAAAATGTAAATTATTGAATGACAGAATTTGAAAGCCTCTGCGGGAAGACCATCACAGCCGGGCGATTTGTTATTAGGTAGGCTGTTTATGGCATCGCTGATGTTACTTGGGGTAATACGGTCTGCAAAATGAAATAGAATGTTGTCAGTAAGGCGGTTAGCTACACCCCTTTGGGAATCTTGATCATTTATGCAATTCAGGATATTGTTGAAGTGATCGCCCCATATACTTGCGAAAGCTTCGTCTCCGACTGCTTCCCTACTCTCCGTGATAGTTTTTTAGTTTGGGATTTAAGGACTGGATATTTTATCAAAGACGAGGATAATCAGCAGATTCTAATTTCTAGACATTGCATCGGCTCTTAGTTGTTTTTCATTTAACCTGCAGTGCTTAAGAGCAAGTTTGAACAGCACTCTCGCCTGTCTCATTAGTAGTGCAGTGTGCCCTTCCCTCGGGCTACCATTTTGCCTCCACAGTAAAAACATTTCATCCAGGTATATTACGAGAATTACCTTGACGAAATCTATAGGCAGTCCTGCCTGAAGCAAGCATAGCGGAGATTATGTTCGAATAGAATTCATTTAGATCCCTCCTGTGGTGGTCATTCCTAAAATTTGTGTTAGTACAAAGTAAGGTGTCTGTCGGTTGAACTTTTGACTGCAACCTCGTTTCTGAGGTCGTCCTAACGTATCTGGTTTTCTGTTGGTTTTTAAAATCCTAGTTCACCGTTGGAGGGTGGTCAGTTAGGGGGTTTATGGTAGGGAGGGATGGGGTACTGAATGACACCTGTAATGGGATGTGATCGTGGCCCATTGCAAGATCATAGCGAATATTGCAGGTCATAAAAGAATCATGAAGTTGTGGAGATGTGATGCAGTGGTCCAGCCAGGTTGTAATAGCGTCCGCTCTATTATGTACATATGATTAGGAAGAGGGAGGGAGGAGCATTTCATCGCTAATCTGGAGGTAATGATTTTGACAGAAGCAAGTATGGAGGGAATGATTTTGACAGAAGCAAGTAAGTTCATTATAAAATTGTTTTGTTGGGTGAAAATTAAGGTTCCCGATTATACAAATATGATCAGCAGAAGAATCATGAATAATACTGTGTAATTCCCCTAGGATCATGCAGTAATGATCAAAATTATTGTTATTTTCCCATGGCATATAAACATTAATTATTAGGATTTTAGAGTTCCCTTCTGTCACTTGAAGCCCCAGTAATCTGTCACTAATGTAGGTCATCACCTTTATCATATTGTCTAACGATTTGTGCCACAGGAAAGAAAGGCCCCCTTTTGGGCGACCGGCTATGATTTGATCTATAACTTGCATCGATGAAGTTGAGAAGGTTCTGAAGTCTTCATGAATTGAATTGCAGATGGCAAGGTCATGTGGCCAGAGGAGCGTTTCTTGTAATGCAATGATGCCTTTGAAGTTTTTGCAGAACATGTTTAGGAGAGGAATGTTTCACTTGAGGCCAAAAATATTCCAAGAGATTATGTTTAATGTATCTATGGCTACTCACGAAGATAGGAGATGAATGCGCTGATCCTTTGGGTGGATGGGAGGTTAGCCAGGGGGAGTGGGCAGTCTCTCGCCGTTGGGGGTTGGCTGGCACTTGCGGTGGAAATGACCCTGGTTGGAGTGTCAGTAAGTTTCCCTGGGGGTGGTTGGTCCCAGATTAGGTTATATCTTGAAATTAATATATTAAGACCAAAATTCTCACCTTTGAAAACTTTGAGGTGTTGAAATAGGCAGGTAATCTTATAAGCCACTTTATGTTTACTTCTGCATGGGAGTTCATGAGAGATGAGTGGGTCAGAGCCAGTGAGAAACTTGACCCTCTCCACTATGGTGTCTAGCATCACTAATGAGCGCAGATTGTGAATTACTACGTGATCTCTTCTCAGGTGTTGGGCGAGGTGAAACACGAATGGTAGCAAAGCATTGCATCTTCGCTTGAACTTCTGACACAGCATCCAAAGGGGGACTGTTCCACTACATGATGAGTAAAGGATCTCTGGAACTGAGAGTCCTACAGCGGGGCACATTTACTGCATATCGGTGCTGCTGATCAGCAAGTCTGGTTGCTCTCAGCAGGTAAAGGGGAGATCAATTGAGAATGTGAAGGGTCTCTATTAAGATAGAAGTTATGAAGAAGTGACAAACAAGAGACCATCTGTCAATGGTCCAAATCATAACTGCTAATATTAGGAAACAAAAACTACCACTACGGACCACTCTACCTAAAAGGGATGAATCTCTAGCAAAACCAGACAATCATACTAGAGAACAGTATTATAGTATAGGAATTACAAGTGACCTTAAAACAAGTGGCATTAATTTTATCAGTTATAAAATATTTGAGGGCCTTTCGTACGACACCTAACTTTCGTGCAGCATTTGCTTAGATTTTATGAGATGTTTCTCAAAAGTAAGATGTTAAGCAAAAGTTACACCTAGAATAGCAAAACCCTCAGATTCACTCACCAGAATCCCATCTACTTCGTGATGGGGTGATGGGGAGTGGGGGTGTGGTTGGGTTGGATGGGGTTGAAAATCTGTACGAGATCTGCTAATCAACAATGTTTTCGTTTTACTGGAGTTCAGCCTATACCCTACCGACTACACCAATCACTAATCTGCTCCCTGTCCTGATTGAGGTTGAGGGCAGCTTCATTTCTCATAAGTGGAGACCTTATGGCAGCATAAGTGTATTTTCAACGGCATACTGAACAATCTTGTTTTCCAGACCAACAACCATATCACTTACATCCATTAAAAATAACAGTGGACCAAAAACATAACCCCGTGGAACTCCAGTCACAATAGGTCTGGCTTCGATAAGATCCCATCAACAGCAACTTATTGCTGCCTACCTGTAAGGAAATCTTGAAGTAAACCTTAAACATATCCATCAACTCCAAGAACCTGAAGTTTATAAATAAACAGAAGTAAAATCTATTTCAATTACTGTACACTCACAACTTTTTCAAAGTTTTCTTGTAAATGCCATGTCAATTCTAAAAGAGCATCACAGAGTACCTAATGACTTCCAATATGCATATAGACTATCAGCTAACAATCCTTTAGGTTCCAATTACAGAGGGTTAAAAACAAGTTTATCTGCAACTTGGGAGAGCATCGGGAGAACAGAAATTGGGCTGCAGTCTGCAGATATGCCACTCTTTGGAACAGGCACTGTATTGCTAAGCTTACGTTCATCATTAAAGGTACTACATCGACAGAAAAATCTATAGAATCTACTGATCTTGGTAGACAACACACTAAAAAACCTTTAAAATAAAAAAAAGGGAAGAAACCATCAGGATCTTCACCTCATCTATCAAGATTATCAAGAGTTTTCCTTACTTAACTAGAGTGAAATGCAAATTTTGTCAGAATAGGTTCAGGATGGCAAGTATCAGCAGAAAGAGTGACACCCCCAACAGACTGCTTACTTTCAAAAGCTTTTTCCTGGCGGTTGATAACGAAATTACCTGTTAGTAGTGGAGGAATGGAAGATGAGCCTGACCAAAGATAGATGATGTGAATTTGGTCCACCACAGATGAGGCTGAGTGTTTCCTTCAAGTTTTCTCTTTAAGGAAATAATATAATTTCTTTCAGTTATATGATAGATTCTGTTCGCAGCACGGTGGGACTTAACAAAAACAGGGTAATTTTTATGCAAACGATATAATCTCCAAGTGTTGAATTTGGTCTGTTTGTCATGGTAAGCTTGTCTACCTACATCAATCATCAAAATATGGCTAGTCATTTTATCCTCCCTTTAATGAACTTTCTAGGGACATACCGTATTAAAATACCTATTTGAATTTACTCAAATCCAGGTGCGGATAAAGAGGAAACTATGTGTCTTCTTATATGGGAGACAACTTAGTCACAAAAGCTAAGAAGAAACTGATACCAAAAGTTTTATATATATATATATATATATATATATATATATATAAATATATATATAATATATATATATATATATATATATATATATATTATATATATCTATATATAAAATATATATATATTATATATAGATAATATATATAATTATATATTATATATATATATATATATATATATATATATATAATATATATATATATATATATATTTTAGACTACTTCTAGAACAGAAAAAGCTGATGTTGACTGGTGAATCGGTAATAACACTAGATCGGTTAAGGTTAACAAAGTCTATCATTATCAACGATATCTACATATTGAAAATGATCTTTGGAGATTTTTTAGCAAAGTTTTCTTATCACTAACTATAACACTTCTACAGGAATAATTTAATGTCTTTTTTTATCGTGACGCCATTAGTTTTAATACTACCCTTCTTAACAGTGTCAATTTCATATGCTCTTTGAGCCGCATCTGTCAAAAAATAATCATTCAGATAATGTCTGTGGCTAAATCATTTTTTTTAATCATATTTCAACCTTAGCCCAATTAGCGTCAGAAGCAGAAGGAGATATATGAGTCTATTATTTATAGAGGAATACGTCCGTATATTTATATATATATATATATACATATATATATATATATATATATATATATATATATATATATATATATGTGTGTGTGTGTGTGTGTGTGTGTGTGTGTGTGTGTGTATTAAATTTATCCAGTAGCATCCTTGAGTAGTCAGAGATCATATCTACTAATATCAAGATATTGCAATACAATGGGAAAGCTATACCCTCCGACCGCTATTTCGTCTTCAGTTGCAGATAATGAAATACCCATATTCTCCAGATGGCTCTGTTAAGAGCATATCTTGCTTAATGAATTCTTGAAATTCAAATGGAATGAGTTCTGATATTGTATCTCTCAGGATCTTATATTCAAACATAACAGTAGGATCTTCCTCAGGTTGAATATTAAAGCGTTAGAGCATGTATCTATGTATATCTATGTATCTATACATGAACATAATTCGCACTGTATTCCCTGTTTACTTCCAGTAATGCTAATGGGATACATGATCTTTTTTATAATCAGTTATATCAATGGAAGCAAAGGTGGTGTCATTGGAATATTTTGGAAATATGCAACTTTTTATTATCACGTAAGTGTAATATCTATCGAAATATGGCATTTATGATAGCAAAATGCATATTTTTCAATGGTGCTTTTAATTAAGTGTTATATTCATGGATTTGTTTTTATCGAAACTTAGCAAAAAAAGTTTTGATTTTAAAGTAGTTAATATAATGAAAGGAGAGTATACATTTCCTCATCTCGCGTCTCCTCAGATGTTCGTGAATCTTATTTGCATCAAGAGACTGTTTGCTTATTAGCTTAATGTAAACTGAATGAATCGACCTTAAAGTCTACTGCATAGGGAAATGACGGGTGCTTTCAATTCACTTATATTAATAATTTGTGAATTCTCAACATGTGTTGAAGAGCAGGAAAAGCATTAAGAAGACATTCCTTTCAAAATGGAATCGTGGAAGTCATCAATGAATGAACAGTATTCAAAACCCGCGGTAAAGCTGGTTACAAAGAGATTCCAAAGTATATTTCGTCTACACAGTATGCTAACTCGTATTTGTGTAATTTTCTCTGAAAAAAGGGATATTGCATTGTACAAAACCTTATTTCCGTTTTAATGTAATTATCATCTGCAAATTGATTGATTTCTTTCAATATATTAGTATGAAGCTTTATAACATAAGCACTCGTGGTTAAACTATCTACTGCCAGGCAAATTTTGCCAATGACTTGAAACACACACACACACACACACACACACACACACTAAAGCCTGCAAAGGAAACCCTAGAAGAAGAAAAGGCAGATAAGATACGATAAGCTTAGAGAAGAAAAGGAGAGCCAAGCAGATTCAAATGGTGTGAAATTTCTGCTCCATAATATCTACTCTATAAGAATGCGTGAATTTCCCGTAGCGATTAATGCTGGAGGTGGTCAGTTAAGGCGATCTAGGATGGGATTTCTGTGAGTGGAATTCGATTCTGCTTCATTATGATGAAGCAGAATATACTGTATGATGGAGGGAATTTACTGATTAACGCTAAAATGAGATTAGAAACTGGAGGAGGGGTTCAGAAAAAGCGATGTGGGATGCAATTTTCTCGTGTGAAGGCGATTCTGCGCCATTATATCTTCTCTATACGATGGCGTGAATTTACTGTAGAGATTAGCATTAGCGGGAAATGGGAAAATGGAGCGGCGGTCAGTAAAAACGTTCTGGAACGCGAATTCTGCCGGTGGAGGCGTTTTATCTCCATTATATTGACTTGGTATAAGGGTATAATTTGCACGTATGCAGTAATATTGGTGGGGGATAGGAACTATAGGAACTTAAGATAAGGGGTCAATAAATGGGATCTAGGCTCTCTCTTCGAGTGGAGACTATTCTTCTCCATTAATATCTACTCTAAACAAGGACGCGAATTTCACGTAGATATTAACGCTGGACAGAGGCTGGATATTGGAAAAGGAGGTCAGTA
>NC_061107.1:134881288-134891288 GCF_015104395.2 Macrobrachium nipponense | reverse complement strand
TTAAAGTTGATATGCTCTAACGGGCAATTTGACAGATCTGCACAAATAAATCTGCTATGAATATAATCATTCATTAATCTGATTTTCACTAAATGGTTTTACACATAATACAAATATTAGCCCTTGGTAAAATAAAGTTGTAGGTGGCCAACTGATATAGCAGAATATTAGTTTATATAAGTCAGTATGTATCATCAATGTATGTGTGTCACTATTAAAGAAGATTATGATGACTTTTTAAAAAAGAAGTAGAAAATGATAAAACCTCTGGGCATTCCAATGTTATTACATATCAGCAGTAACGACAGGTTGTGGAAGTTGATACAGGAAATACAAAGAATGGTAAAGGATGAATGTGGCTGTGATAACTGTTGCTTCATTTCTGGAGCCATCCAATATCGCGTTGTTTGGGGAGAAGGTTTACTTATTATATATATATGTATATATATAATATATATATATAATATATTATATATATATAATTATATATATATATATATATATACGTGTATGTGTGTGTGTTTTTGTGTGGTGCGCGCGTGTGTATGTGTGCAGGATTGGAGGGGACGGAGAAAACGGGGATGGATCCTCTACGTCAGATATGTGGTCGATAAAACAAAGACAGCATTATGTATTCTAAAATCGTATTTTTCTTCTTTGCTCTCAGTTGCATTGTAGAACATGCATTCGAATACGTCTATAATCCTGTTACCGAGGAAGACTGAATAATACGTATATCGTTCTTGCTGACATGGGCATTTGCAGCTTTATTCCTGGTTATTCAAATAGAAGACAACTTAGAGATAACTTGATTGTAAACAGGGTTGGTTTATAATTGAGTTTGGTCTATTGAACTTTACCTCTGATGCCTTTGGTTCTAATTAGCTTTCAGACAGTTGAATAGTCTTGTCAAAGTTTAGTTGCCGCTGGGATTTACAAGCATATGCTCTTGGGGTTTACTATCTTCAAAGAGCTCAGTTTACATGATCATTTCATATCATATTGTTAATTACTGAAAAGGGGTTGCTTTGACTAGTCGGCGCAGAGTAAATTTCTATACGAGGATGCAGATTTCACTAGAAAGCTGAATAGTTTTACATAACTACACTTTGCTAAGGAAAAACTCCAGACAGAAAAAGCAAATACTGAATCGTAGGTTTGTGTTATATTTAAAGCTGAATAGTAATATTTCATTTAAATATGCTCAAGAAATATCATACTCTAACAGTTGACTTTTAATTTTTTTGTCGTTTAATATTATGTATATAAAAGTTAGTCTCATGCCTTGAAGATTTTAAGAAAATTATTATCGTTAATTGTCATAATTTTTACCCACTTATTTAAAGTTTAAATGGGAAACTTATTATATGGTATCTTTATCAGAGCAAAAAAATATACAGAGAGAGAGAGAGAGAGAGAGAGAGAGAGAGAGAGAGAGAGAGAGAGAGAACGAAGTTCGCCGGACAATTTTTTGGAAATGAAATGCGGCGTGTTACCTCTTTTTTTCCATCAAGTTATCAAAAGAAAATTATATATATATTCGTTGATATTCATTATTTATATTGTTGACAAGTTTAGACTGGGTAAATTATATTTTTTAATCAGCAAAAGATATAGAAAGCTTACTTAAAGGACTGCATCATATATTCAGAGAGGCGCGACTCAAGATGCTCCTAAGAATAACATAAATAATATTAGACATGAGTTTGACACTTGCAATTATTGAAAGACAGTGATATCAATGCAAGTTTCCTTGAATTGCAGCTTAATGAAAGACCAAAAAGGGCAAATCAAACACTTGGCAGAGTAAATAAGATCTTGATGTCAAATGGAGCGAAAGTGCATATGAAGATAAGATTATTTTGTATTAGTCTCTAATATTATGTTTTGGTGTTTTGCCTCTACTAAGGTTGAAAAATATCTTACTGTGTTAAAGTCAAAATTAAGTAACATAAGTGAATTTCACCCGGCCATGATTTGAACTTATGCCTTTGGTATAAGAAGATTTTGGCTTTGCTTCAACATATCTATGTCGAATTCGTTTATTGCACTTGGAGAACATTCCCCATTTTACCAGTCTCTAAGTGTTATGTTTTAAAAGGCATTTACGATAGTTCTGTTATTAGTTTTTAAACGGCTTTTCTTTATACACACACACACACACACTCACACACACCCACACACAGACAGACACACACACACACACACACACACACACACATATATATATATATAATATATATATATATATATATATATATATATATATATATATATATATATATATGAGAGAGAGAGAGAGAGAGAGGTGAGGTAATTTTGACTCGGGTGTGCATTAAACAGTGGAATTCAGGTCCTGTACATAAAGTTATATAATTCAAATACTCTCCCCCATGACAGGTAATTGGTAAGATCGTAACCAATTGATGTTTATGATAGTTCTGTCATGACCTCATCCGTGCATTTTAAATTGTCTTAAAATCCCTGTAAGCAGGTGGTGCCGGCAGTGGACTTGACGCGGTGCACTGTAAGCATTACATAAGGTTGTTTACAGTGCCCCTTCGGTCCCCAGCTCCAACTGTTTTCATTCCTTTTAGTATATCCCAAGTTAAATATCCGCTTTCTTACATGTTACTTCCCACTTTTGCTTAAAAAGTGTTTCAACATTATTTTCAGCGCTGTGTGACCTTAACAGTTCCAGCGCTTGGGCTTTGTTCTAAAATTTTGTATTTCAACTCCAAGTTCTCTTAAATATTAAAAAAATGTACCCTCAAGCTGAATTATATAAAAGTGCACCTATCTTGTCTGAAATATAACGTATGTTCATTGTTTTTTTATTCATAGATGCTAGTTACACATCCCCTGCCCTGAACATTTTTTAAAACATCTCTCCAGACTGAATTCAGCTGATTGTGCTCAGATATCTATTAATTCTATTATTTCAGAAACCTCCAGTGGTTTAAAAAAACTGTCATGGGATTAAGGTTTCAAAGCAAATTGCTTCAGTTCATCTGTTTGGTATTTTGCTGTTAAAAAGATATAAGGAACTTTTTCATCCATTTATATATTTAGTATCTCAAGCTAGTATTCTGGGCTTGCCACTTACATCAATAGGTTACAGAATAGCTTAATGTTTCCGTGGCATAGAAAATCAATGAGATGATAGGTAATAGTAACATTGAACATGGCACTAAAACTTCATGAAAAATCTAGTTATGACTGCTTTCACCGATGAAATAGATAAGTTCAGGTTATGATCATAATACTCTTGTACTAAGTATATATATATATATATATATATATATATATATATATATATATATATATATATATATATATATATATATATTTGTTCAAGATTTTAAGCCAGAACCAAGGAAAATAATCTTTTACCAAGTTTCATGCATATTTGTGTATCTATGCAAGTTGCCCCTTCCAAGTGGAAGAATCCATTCTCTCAATTCTCTTGAAAAAGCTATCTCTTCTCCCATTGGTTGTTGGAATTACCCCCTATAGAGCCGACCATTCAAAAGGATTTGGAATCAACGGCTCACTCTCAGAAGAACGCCAGACCTACGACAGGTCAGATCCCTCCTGCACCCGAGACGTTGCCTTCTCCCCCCCCCCTCCTTTTTGTCTGCTTTGCCATGCTCTCTGGGAAGCAAGTATATTTTTAAAGTCCATGGAGCAGGGAGACATCAAGGAGAACACTACCAGCCCTCCATATCCAGGTACTGTAAAGCTTGCCGCACACTGAGCCCGAACGGACGCGCCCGAACAGAACCGAAACGTCCGATAGGAATCAAAAGCATGCATTCTTACCTGACTGCGCACACTGGGCCAGAACAGAACGGAACCAACGCGCCAGAACAGAACGGAACCGACGCAGTATTCTTGGAAAGATATATTTTCTGAAGTGTCGGTGGCGTCTGACAGGCTCCGCATGCGCAGAACGACTGCAGCGGTTGTTTTGGAGAGGGTTGCTGAAGAATTCGGAGGTTAGAGTGATAGCAACCATTGAAGCAGGCAGTGCTGGGTTTATTTCAGTGCATGCTCTAATTAATTACACGCTTAAAAACACGCACCAATCATTAGCAATGACAGATATTGACGAAAAACTCATAAATTGTCTTCCAATATGAGATAAATTATAATATTGGTCATCAATATTATTATGACAATACTAGGAAGGAGAATGCTTGGGAAGAAATGGCCAAATGAATGGAAATGCCAGGTAAGAAAAATCCATTTTAATTAATTGCTCTTATATTTAGATGCACAATAATAAATTACTTTGTCTATTACAATTCACAATGTTAATGGTGCTTCTTCCCTCTGTTTATCATTTCATTCTGCCACGGTACATTACCTTGAGGTGAAATGAAATAGTTTTTAAAGCTATCCCTAATGCCTCACGCATAGCACTGCCTCCCATGCCACAAATTGATTGAATTCCCTTAGGTATTTCTTTTTCCTCAAGCTCACCTGGGCCCTAAAGATGTGTATCATCTCGTAGAAAATTGTGCAAACACGTGGTTGCTAAAAAAACAGTATCAACATGGTCAGGTGTTATCTGTAGTTTCTGACTAAAAATTCTACATTTTTTTGTAATGATGCCAAATGCATTTTCAGAGACACATCTAGCTCTGGAATGTCGGTAGTTATATATTTTATTTGCTTCATTATTAGCCAACTGAGATCCTGGATAAGGCCGCATGATATTCTTATTTAGTGGGAAGGCTTCGTCTCTGACCACGACATGAGGGAGTACAATATTTGTGTTAGGTAACGCTTTAGGTGGCGGAATATTCAATGTATTAGATAACAAACTTTTACCTAATTTTGAGTCTCTGAAGATGGCACCATCGCTATTTTTCCCATGGGCTTTAATATCTACTATGATGAACTTACAATCAGCATCTACTAGCGCTATCAGCACAATGCTGAATTCTTTCTTGTAATTGAAATATAGTGAGCCACTATTATTTGGCTTTGTTATCAATACATGTTTGCCATCTATAGCACCTATTACGTTTGGATACTGCCATTTGGTTGCAAAACCTTCTTCCACTTGTACCCATTTTGAAGCGTCGGGTGGTGCCATTACTATTGGTCTCAATTTCTCCCAAATAGATTTACAAGTGGAGTAAACAATGACTCTAACAGTTGACTCTCCTAATCTGTAGCTAAATGACAGTGTCCTGTAGGTTCCGCCATGGCCCAGATATCTGAAAAAGAGATGCACACACTTTCAGTTGTGAATAAAATAAATAGCATAATTGTATTTTAAATGTATTGCTTAAGCTAAATCTTACTATTTTTCCAGTGGCAGTGTTGAAAAAGAAGTGGGGTTCGTTGAGAGATTGCTACAGAAAGGCATTGAACAGGAAAAAAACAGTGAGTGGCCAGAAAGCAGTTAATGCCGCTCCATGGAAGTATGAGCAACCAATCTCTTTTTTGAAGGTGCATGTACTTCAATAAAGACCTCAAACAAGTAGTTTGGGAGACATCGGGATGCAGGACGAGAACCCTGACTGAGGAGTAGGAACCTATGATGAAGAGATGTCGGGAGACATCACACCGCATGAGTTACATGAAGAAGACGCTGCCGCACTTTCGGACTCTGTCAGTATTCCGCCCCCTACTAAAGAGCGGCTAGGACATCATCCTCAGAGAGAAGAAAGTGCAATACTTCAGCTTCTGCTCACGATATAATTAAAACATACTTTTCAAATAAAAGTTCAGGTAGAGACCATCTAACAGCATACTTTAAAATGGTTGAGGAAACTCTCAGAACTTTCTCCCCCCTTCAACAAGTTGAAATAAAAGCTCGAATCAGTTCTTTGCTCTCTGAATATAATTATAAAAACCTTAGTTCACTTCCATCGCATCATATTTCCCCATCACCATCGTCACCAGCTTCTGATGAAGCACATTGCCCTTACCCAATACCATCTGCACCAGTTGGAGCTTCATCACAGCTCCTGGCCGTATCACCATCTACTACCGAATACAACCCACATTTCTTACCTCACACATCCAAAACTAATCATAATCAGTACACAAATTTATAAAT
This sequence comes from Macrobrachium nipponense, assembly GCF_015104395.2. NCBI lineage: Eukaryota > Metazoa > Arthropoda > Malacostraca > Decapoda > Palaemonidae > Macrobrachium > Macrobrachium nipponense. The sequence goes on along the minus strand of NC_061107.1, from coordinate 134,885,212 downwards.
TTTGTTAATCACATGTTCTTACACTAGGGAGCAGTGTAGCCACTCATAAAATGTGTAACAATAAATATTGTTGGAAAAATACAAAACATTGTGCCTACAGAAAGTTATTTAGGCTTATGTTTGTTAACTATAATCATTGATTTCACAAAAGGAATCATTGTGAACATTCATTAAGTTTGTAACAATAAATATTGTTGAAAGCATGCAAAACAGTGTGCCTACGGAAAGTTATTTTGGCTTATTTTTGTTAACTTTAATAATTGTTTTCACAAAAGGAATTATTGTAAACAATTAATAAAGTGTATAACATTAAATATTATTTGAAACCTAACTTTTTATTACATACCTGAGTGTAACAGCTAGCCGTTCCTCTTGAAATACAGCTTCCTAAGTTTGTATCTTGTTTGCATATGTCTGCTTCTATATGTAATAGTAGTTCACAAAATTTTTCGTAGCTCATACGGAAATATTGGAAGAACTTTATGTTGTCCCATTTTAAATGTGGGAATAATGTTTTATATTACCCTTCTCCCTCCCTTGATTGGCATATATTATGTATCCACATTGATTTTCTTGCTGCTCTCCCTTCTTCCTCCTCCTCTTCAGCCTTTACTGCTAGACATAGCACTAGCACTTCTTCATCGCTGCTGAACGGTGAGTCACTCATAATTTGTTGATTATAATGCAGAACACATGACCTTCTACTACCACATGTAACTGACTGCGTCGGTTCCGTTCTGTGGCTTCTGGCTCAGTGTGCACACTGGACGTCGTTTCTGTTCTGTTCTGAGGCTTCAGTGACTTCGGTGGCTTCGGCGGCGGTTCTGTTCCGGCTCAGTGTGCGGCAATCTTAAGAGGAGTTTCATTTCAGCCAGGGAATTGTTTTTACCTTTGTCTGTATTTCATTTCCTTTTCCAAGGCAACTTGTGTAGTTTCTCATTCCCCCATCTGGTTCAATTCTGCAATTACTCCCCTGTGATACTAGTAACATCCCCCTAGTGAATTCAAGCCAGGAAATAGTTCTCTTTGTGTAAATTTCCCTGTCATTTCATTGAACCCATGAGTGGCCGTTTTGATTGAAAGAAAGTAGTGTGTAATGTTCACCCTCGTGTGCCCCTTGCCTTATGCCTGTGTCCTCTATTTGCAGACAAATGCTGTGCCTGATTGTGGTAGGAGTTGGAAATCCTTGGAGCAAGCTTGCATTTCTGATCTGTTGCGCAAAATCTCCTAACGCCGTGAGAGGATTATTCCAGCCATGTGTCCCGGTGGATCGACAAAACGATCCCCCATTTTTTTTAGTCTCCTGGACCTCTGTAAATTCATGTAAATACATTGCTTTTAAAACTAGAGTCCAGCTTTTATGTAACTTCCTCCCTCTTCAGTAATATCGGCCTTATGCCTGAGTAGTTTAGTGTTTTTTTTTTTTTTCTGATCCTTCGTCCTCCAGTCAAGGCCAAATTTTTCAGTGTTAATTATATTTCCCAGGAGTGATCGAGGTGATTATTAGAATAATGGCGACCTGGCTAGTCTTGTGTAGTGATTGTTAAGCTAAAATCACGAAAGAAACTAATCTGAATTTAATATTTTTATGAGCAAGCAAAAGCAAGGTTTTCTAAATTCTCCACAACAGGAATAAAATAAATTTTATTTTATTTTCTTGTTATTTGTGTAGAACTAGGTATTCTAGTTAGGGATGTATAAATCTGACTGCCTTTATAGCGATAGGAAATAGACCACGTTCAGGCCGATAGACCACAGCTCGAGAGAGAAATTTTAATGTTATGTGCCATTGCATAAAGAATAGAGGTTAGGGAGTAAGTTTCAAAATGAAAATAAGTGGCATATTTCGTGAATTGGTAGTTAATTACGAATCCCGCGTTGTAAAGATATTTTGTGTTTTATTTTTTTTTATGTGGATCAACGCGTGCTATCTCTCTCTTCTCTCTCTCTCTCTCTCTCTCTCGCTGCTGCTCGTGGTGCTCACAGGTCTAAACAGGACAGGATTTTTAAATCCCCCAGCCACGTGGCTCAAACCTATCCATTACCCTGTCCATTAACAAAGGAATAGATGAGTCAATAAGTAAGAAAGGAAACAACAGTGTTAGCATAAAACATTCTCAACGTTAGGATAAGCAAAATTAAAGGTAAGCGTTTTCTTTTTGTTATTTTCTGTGCAGGGAGTGATAATATAAGGGGAAATACTTTTGCATTTCGAACAAGGGCATATGTTACCCTTAGGGTAGTTTCCAACAAAGCCTTGGAAAACATTTGTGATTCATTCATCACTGTCTAGACGACCCGTGTGTGGCTTAATTCTCCGGGGTTTTAAATTCGTGGACGCGACGGTCTAAGTTTCACGAGAGTTATGGATAAAAACGGGGTTGTGAGGAGGCAGTATATTTATATGGAGTGAGAGATCTTTATCCCAGGTTTTCCTCTTCCCTTTTAATGTGTATGAGCTAGCATTATGAATTCTGAGCAAAGCTAGGTTCAAGGGTAAGATAGACCAGGGATTTGCATTGGTAGAAAAGGAAAAATATATTGCATTAACTTCCCGTCTCCATCCTCGAGACGATATACATAAAAAACAAAACAAAAGGGAGATCCTATATAAATTTTTTATCATCAACTGTATTTGCCATGCTTTCATGTTGAAATATTGTGCAGTTCGTGACCAAATTTTTTCCTTTTATTCACAAAACCGTTTTTGTGTGTGATTCTGCATTTACGACATTTATTTGCCACGTTTTTCACGTTTGAAGTCCCGTGAAATTCGTGACCAGATTTTTTTCCCTTGTATTTACAAACCCGTACTGGCGTTGAATTTCCGCCTTTACGAGATTCATTTGCTATGTTTTCACGTGAGGATTCCGTGAATTTCATGACTAGATTTTATTTCTCCCTTTTTACTTTACAAACCCGTACTGGCGTTGAATTTCTGCCTTTATAACATTCACTTCCTACGTTTTCATGTAATAATTCCATGAATTTCGTGACTAGATGTTTTTTTCCTTTTTACCTTACAAACCCGTACTGGCATTGAATTTCCGCCTTTACAACATTCATTTGCCACATTTTCACGTTTGAATTTCCGTGAATTTCGTGACCAGATTCTTTAATTTTATTATACGAAATTTATTACTATATCCATTACCGGCGTCGAGTTCTCCGCAGAACTGTAAATTACAGAGATTCTACGGCTTGAGGGTTCTGCTGTGCTACGCACCAGTAGTAACTGTATTTGCAGGGATTTATGGTCATCTTGCCAAGTCTGCGTCGAGCATTTCTGCATACCTCTGGCGACATTTGCAGTTTTGCAACTACCTTCCATCCTATTATTCTCAGGTTAGTCTACTAGCGTTTTACGGCTAGGGAGATGGCCAGTAACACAGCGCTGGAGGAGGCTAAGGCCTTCACAGAAGCCGGAAGAGCTCTGGAGCTGGAGGGCGCAAAGCTGATCAATTAGGTGAATGGTAAGCTGAAGGAAGCAGCCCAAGAGAGAGCAGCCGAACGGGAGAAGGAGAGGGAAGCACAAGAAAGAAGAGATGCAGCTGAGAGGAAAGCACATGAGAAAAGAGAAGCAGCTGAGAGGGAAGCACAAGAGAAAAGAGAAGCAGCTGAAAGAGAATTCCAAGCAGCTGAAAGGGAGAAAGAAAGAGCACATGAACTGGCTATGGTAGTCCAGAGTGCCACTCTGGCACCCACGACTCCCTCGCCCCCTGTGCCCTCTCACCTCCAAAGCATGGGCGGCCTCATTAGGGCTTGGGACGATAACAAACCCGACACCTGGCTCGATCATATCGAGCATGTGTTTGGAAAGTTCAATCCAACCCCTTAGGAAGTGGCCCTCCTCCTTGGCAAGCATCTTGCTGGCAAAGGACGGACTACATTTGAGGCCCTTCCCCTGAATGAGCGATAAGATCT
>NC_061107.1:134856288-134871288 GCF_015104395.2 Macrobrachium nipponense | reverse complement strand
ATCCAAAGTGACAGTTATTATTATTGTCATTAATTGGTAAAAAAATATGGAATAGTTGTGGTTTAACTAGAATGCAGTAAATTTTAGAGGTTGCCACTTATCTCAGATTTGATACATAAAATCTTCACCTAAGTTGGGATATCGAGTAGGCGTATCAGACACGTTGCCATATACAAGGCCAGAAAAATTGAAATGTGATGAAAATCAAAATATGTTTTATAGTAAAACTAAATAATAATAATAGATGAAGGATTGAAATCATACAATAAACTGTGTTGATCACGCAACTCGATAAGGATGGTCTAGTTTCTAATGATTAATCTAAAGTGAATTATTCTAATGCCCAAAACCTAGCCCAGATTTACTAATGAAACAGTGAGTTTTAAAAAATTGCAAAGTTTAAGTAGGACATTATGACCGGATTAAAAATGCGCGAGTTGAGGAAGGCAGATTGACTTGAGCCGGATTATAAGTAAGGAAAGAACTCTGGCAGCGTTGCTAATAACAACAGCCGTGTTTGCAATCCTTTTCGTTTGACTAGTAGAATATTTTCAATAAGTTTTGTTTCCTATTTCTATTTTAAATCACTATTTGCAGTATTTGAAGTTTTTGTATTAGAAGCTATGGTCTTGCTGGTGAGTCTTCTGTAATAGGTGAGGTTTTGTGAGTGCTAGTCCTGATCTAATCTTACTCCTCATGTGTTCACAAAACCATAAATCCGGTCTTATAGACAACGGTTACAACCACCAGTATACCCTGGGTTATATTCAAGGGGTGTAAGCTCCTAAGAAAAATATCCTTCTGGCCAAGTTTCTTTCTTACTTGGGCAAAAGGTGATTAGGAATCCATTAGTATAGACAAGCTAAAACTGCAGTTATCAATATCTTGTCGTGTTCTCTTCCCATTTAAAAACTAGGACACTATAGACGCAGTAGTTTTATAAAACTGGTATCCTTTGGACCAGCGAAAATTTAGATCTGTGAATTACAATTTAAGGGATGTGTCCTGACCGTATTTCACAATTCTTTAACACACGAGTATGAGAATTAGAGCGAAACAATCACATTCTGATATTGTAGGCCACTTTCATCAGTAAGATCATAGTTTTTCCATAGAAATCTTTCAAAATATTCAAAGCAATACGCAATACAGAATTCTAATTTCATTCTCCTTGTATCAGATAATGTAGCCACGATTTAATGGCGGCGCACTGCCTATTTAATTATACACATCAAATTGCATTTTACATGTTTCGAATATTAAAAGTATTTGGGTTTAAATATAATTTCCTTCCCATTTCTTTGAATGAAGTAAATCTATTCCTGCTATTAATATTGTCATATTCCATGTCTTTGTACACACTTATTTTTGTACATACTAAAATTAGATATATTCTATCTTTGCTGCATTATAATCGCGTAAATGTTCTGTACCATTCCTTTTTTCGCCATCCTGATAGTCACAAGAATCCTGAAGCGTTGCTGACAATAAAAGTGTTAGGATTTTAGCACCGTTTTCCTTACTCGTGTGTATTTCGAAAATTTTAAGGTGAAAGCTTACCATCGTTTTTTATTTCTAGATGGGCATATTTATAACTTGTCCTCTCTTTGATTTCTTGAATCATTCGAATAAAACTATATTAATCAACCATGAACACATAGTGAACATGCTTCTCCTACTTTCGACGAGAGATTTGTTTCTGGTAATGTTTATGTGGATGTCAGTGACTAGATTTTATATTGTTCTTACCCATCCCTGCCCAAAGTACCATTCTTCTATCGGATTATCAACGTTTTGCTGTATTGTGACGGGGGCCAAAGCAAAGAGCGCAAACAATGATCCAGTCCTTAAAATACGAATGGATCCTCAGTTTTTATTCTATGAAATACGTGTTTGATTTCTTCTTCAGGTGATATTCTGATAAACTGGTTCTATTTAGCAAAGTATTTAGGAGGCCTCAGAGAGCATGTGGAAGTGAATTGGGCTAAATATCACCCCTTTTACCAAAAGTCAGACACCCTGCAAGCCCACGAGGCAATATTTTAAATACCTTTTCCAACGGGTCCCAGTGGTCTGTCTCTCACCTGATGCCATTGTCGTTTTGCAGTACATACTTTTGAAAATATATGTAGTAATCTTTTTAATTAAATGTGCAATTCATAGCCTGGTTATAGTTACGTTGATTTTTTTCTTATTAGGTAGAGAACATTCTAATATACTTTTTTCTCCAAGATAAAGCTCTTGGAAATTCGTGATAACTCATATAAATAAAGAAGGTTCAAATTATTTACATACCTTCAACAATCTAGAATGAGTTCAGGTAAGATTCTGAGGTAAGGCCCTTTGGCCAGTTTTACATTTGGTAGTCCCTTTGAAACTGTAAAATCCTTGCAGTGGGCTTCTTTTTATAGAAAAAAGAAAAAAAAAACATCAGGGACTTAACATATTCTTTGTTGGTGATGTGCTCACCATCGTGTAAGCCCTTGGATTGCTCAATTCGGGAACGTTATATGAAGAGTGAGGTATACTGAAAATTTTGCTTTCGTCTACGTCATAGCAGAAACAGGAGAAGGCTTTAAGCGTCCTTATTTTGCCAGGGGTCCTATCTCTCTCTCTCTCTCTCTCTCTCTCTCTCTCTCTCTCTCTCTCTCTACACACACACTCAAACACAGGTGCGCACTCGCGCATATATATATATATATATATATATATAATATATATATATATATATATATATATATATATATATGTATATATATATATATATATATATATATATATATATATATATATATATATATATGAAATAGAAAGGCATTAATCCGTCCTTTGTTTTACTAGGAGTTCTATAAATATAATAAATATATATATGCACACACATATTATATATATAGATATATATATATATATATATATATATATACTATATATATATATATATATACACACACAGTATATACGTATATGTATGACCCATAAACCTTCTTACAATTTTTTTTTCAGAATCAATATGTGCTATAAAATAATCACGCAAACGTAATGTAAACCCGGATTGATAGTTACCCAGCCTTTTCAAGCATATCCGTGCTTTGAGCGCATGCACATGCGAGCATCAGTACATCCACTTAAACACGCAAGGGAGGGGTGAGGAGCGCGCTGCACGCACAGATCCCATTAAAGTTCACATACTCACACAAACGGCAAGTCAGCCTCACATACTCATACAACGGGTTACAAATATGCGTGACTAAACTTCAAAGGAAAGGCGAGGCGGGGGGGAGGAGGCCGGTCACTTTTTAGGAGGATGGCTAGGTAGTCAGGGACTGCGAAAACGAGGACGCATTCGCCGCTTGTGGGTCTCTCATGCGGGTCTAAGAGTGATTATATGACTACGTATTGACATAAAGATCGACACTTTCAAGCATGCAAGCACGTCATATCCTCGTCCTAGTTTTCTTGAGAAGCTGTTTGGCCATGAATTATGGGTCACTGAATTAGACTTAGCACTCCTAGTCACTTCTTATAGCATAAACTGGAACTGGGTGAATACGTTCCATGTTATATTTCTTCTTACATTACATCATCATAATTATTTGTAATCACGAAATGACATCCATAATGTCAAATTATTAAGTGGTTTTCTTGTTTGCCATTCTTATTTACTCGCATGAACTCCATATAGAAATACGGTTCAAGATTTATGTATCTGAAAATCGTTAACAAGAATTTGCCTAAGAATGGTGATATTTCATGCTTTCGGTAACACCCACTGAATTTTATATTATCCACAACTGTGATTTGAGGGAACGGAGAATTGATTAAACTAACTATCACCTGGATTCCTAAACTCTCTCTCTCTCTCTCTCTCTCTCTCTCTCTCTCTCTCTCTCTCTCTCTGCATTATTATGAAAAGGATGCGTGAATTCTCTCTCTCTCTCTCTCTCTCTCTCTCTCTCTCTCTCTCTCTCTCTCTCTGCATATATCATGAAAATGGTGCTTGAATCAAATGTGTGATATGAAAGTTACATAAAGAATCAAATGACAAGTGAAGATGCGTGATAAATACGGATCTAAAAAATCCTACAGTGGAATGGTATAGAGGCAGTGAAGAGAGTGCTGGGAATGGTTCAGGTATACGTGGAAATGAGTGAAAGATAGTGGGTGATCTGTAGTGAATGTGGGTCTGAGATAATAGTTATATCTCACAGGTCCTCTAAGAATAAGAGAGGTTAAGATCGAAAAATAAAAAGAGCTTTGTTTTCTGTAGTTAGGTATATTTAACATCATGGATGTGAAGAAAATGTTGGAATGATAAGCCAACACTCCTTTATAGGATAAACTGTATAAATGGTATATGTAGTGTAGGAAGAGGCGAAAAGAATGAATATGAGAAGATACCTAGAAGTGGAGAAAAGGCTAGCCAAATGTAAATGGGTTAATCAGGCTTTTTTCGATTGACTTAATCAAATGATAACAAAGGAGAAAAACTGTTGGAGAAACGAGCGTCTAATTTATCAGGTGTAAAAGGGAGGAGGAGAGGAACGCCTAATAACGGTAGATTGTACGAGATGAAATAAAAGAGGCAGGGAATGAAGGGCCTGGATATTAAGCAGTGAGTGAGAAACTGCCTGGAGGATACACATGACTGGTACAGCATGTAGCTTTTTTAAGGTGGGTACACACGTGAGAGCCGAACCTTGTATGTGTAACTGAGTTACGCATATACGGTTACAGGGTGTCAAAATGTTGAGGACGAATCGTAACCACGTTAAGCACGTAACTTCATTTCAATCCACTGCGATCATCAGTCTGTCTCTGTCCGGGTTGTTTACCGACGATGGCCACCATACAAGTAGCAGCTGCCGCGTATATTTATACACATTATTTAACGAAGATGAAGCGAAATAAAAGAAGATGGGGGCAATCAAGGTTATATAATAGAAGGGTAGAATACAGTGGTCGGGAATTACTCGCTGACATGAGATTCCAAGAATTTTCTGGCCACAGTAAAGTCTGTTCTTCGTAATAACTAATAAATTGAAGGACCTCTTCCTCACTACAATCAGCCATGGTAGACATATACGTACGCGTGTAATACAGGTCCCGTCCACACATGGCGTAACGTTCCAAGAGACCTCCCTTTGATTCGGGGCCCAAAACCGACAATTGGCGGGGACGGAGCCTCGAACCTCGCGGGTTCGGGTTCGGTTCGAGGAACCGTCCACACTTGCGTTTTTGTTACAAGAATCGGTTACAATACAAGGTTCGGTTCGCACGTGTGTACCCACCTTTATTTAAATGCTTCATAAGTGAACGCCGAACCTATTGTTGTAGAAGCACAGTATTGTGACCAGTAGCCTATCCATGACTCAGTATTGAATACATGAATGTGGAATTGATTGCTATGTGGTATTTTCCATTATATCAAGTCTTGTTGGGAGACAGCTCCAGGTAACGGCACATTCATCCACTGCAGATAGTTTTCAATAATTTGTATGTTTCCTTTGCGACGAGTACATATATACAAATTCCTACTAAGATATGTCTATCCTCATGAAGAGATCCAAAGAAAAGGAACCAGTCAAGATACATACGTTTGTGACAATTTTCCGTCTAGTTTGGGTTCACAAACACACGCACTTACACACATTCTGTCAGATTGTTCGCGCTACATTATACAAGCAAATTATGTACATACATATTTCTACACAAACACACACATATACATACATACATATATATATATATATATATATATTATAGTATATAGGAGATTTATATATATATATAGAATATATTATTATATATATATGTATATATTTATTACTATATATATATATATATATATATATATATATATATATACTACTATATATATATATATATGTGCATATATATATATATATAGATTATATCTATATATATATATAGATAGATTGATATATGATATATAAATATATATATATATATATATGCATATATATAGCTATATATATATATATATATATATATATACTATATGATATCATATATATCTGTATATCATCTATATATATATATGTATATCTATACATTATATATATAATAATATATATATATTATATATATGATATATACTATATATATATATATATATATATATATATATATATGTATATATATATATATATATATATATATATATATATATATTATATATATATATATATATATATATATATATATATATATATATGATATTATATATGTATATGTGTGTGTGTGTGTGTGTGTGTGTGTGTGTGCAAAATAACATTGGCATATCTTTTGCGGTGTGATTACTAACCTTTTACCATTTTGAAAAATGTTTGCAACCACCGGACTTGTTTCAATTCCAGCTACCTAATACACTGGAAAGAGAGAAAAGTGGAGGCGATTAGTTTGCTTGGTTCGTGCTCGCAGACTTGAAAAAGAACTGAAAAGGTTATATGGAAGTGCAAGTTAATGGGTGAAACGATGAGCGAGAATCGACTTGTAGAAATGAAATCGATTTGTAATAGAATTGGAGTTCCTATAGAACACAAAGCCGAAATTCATGAAGAGATAACAGAAATAATATTTCCTCATGGATGTGAAGGGCGGATGATCATTGCAATAAAAAAGCTTGAAGCTATCGAGATGAATTTTTGTGTGTGTGTGTGGTATGGAAGATAGCAAGAAAACGTTAATAATGTTATTGTAATTGTAAGGATGGATTAGGAAGGTAGTGAGATAGTACTGTCATACGGATAGACTGTAGTATAGACAGAAAGGAAAATGCAAAGGAAAAGAAGTAATTTAATTGCGTGAGTGGTGCTGTGTATGGAACGTTGCTAAAGGGCCTTCTTTGCAGGTACCTAAAGCGACTGATATTTATGAAAGTTTCATGCATAAGCGCTCATCTACAGTTCAGCAAGTGTTGAAAATATTACTACTAATACTAATGAAATCAGATATCAGGACAAAGAAATTCTGACTTCAGACAAGGGTAAAGGAACTTTACTGTGTCTTACTTTCTCCATAAAAGAGACTCAGTGCTATATACATCGACAGAACGAAGACTTCAGTGTGTCTCAGGAACGAAAAACTGTGACATAGTCTTTTACCCGGATTAAATCTTACCACTGATCATTGGAAGATTCGGTGAAAAAGCTTTCAGAGTTCTTTTAGCATCCTGATAACATTAAAAGATTATATTCATATCCGAACAAGAAACAAACATTGCTAAAAAAAAAAAAAAAACACGAAAAGAAAAGTGAACGTGGTGAAGAAAGAAAAGACAATCGGAGTTTTCAAAGAGTATTTAAAGGATGAACTCTCTGAGTAGTATGCAGTGTGTGTAACAGCTGGTAAAAACCAAAGGTGGAGTTTTATCCTTCTTAATCCTCCATAAAAAGATTTGAGTCGTATCACTGGTGCTTTAAGGGTAGCTCATGTCTTGATGATGAAGTTGCAACTTTGAAAAAGGCAGAAAATAATTCATGGGTAGATTAGACGCGGCATTCCCGAGAAGTCAGTGGCAAGGATGACACCTTGGAAGTGGACCTCTTTGCTACGATTAGTTAGGGCTGCTGGAATGGACGATACCAGATTCTTAAGTCAGAAATACAAATGGATTTTTTTTTTTTATTTCACACCCAATGCCTTAATTTGCTTAATCTCCTAACCTGCCAAATATACAGGAGGACTTGATCTTGGGGAAGGGGGGGGGGGATATCTATTCTCTAAGAAAGTGTGTTGTTGAGAAAAGAAATGATTTTAAATTGCTCGCGTGTGCTAAAGACTGAAGATTGCTCTGGAGGTCAGCTCTCAGACAAAGAGCTGGGAGGTGAAACGAAGCGTTCATTAAGTGAATTGAACTTCCTGAAAGTACGGTGTTTGGTGGACACTGTATTTCAGAGTTAGTAAGCATGTTCTGTAAAGGTGAATATAAAAATGGCGAATAAGTGAATAAGGGATGTAGAAAGAGAGAAAGGAAAAACAATAATTGGACACATGACACTTACAATATGAATGATATAGGTATCATATGTCGTCGTTTTCCTCGGGAGCCACCTTTGCTATGAAGAAACTTTTTATATATTATATATATATATATATATATATATTATATATATATATATATATATATATATGTGTGTGTGTGTGTGTGTGTGTGTGTGTATGTATATACACACACACACACACACACATATATATATATATATAATATATATATATATATATATATATATATATATATATATATATATATATATATATATATATATATTGTCAATCGTGATGGTCTATCCGCCATTTTAGCATCCAATTCGAGAGATCCTGCCCGGGAATTTGAACGAATGCAGCAGGGCTGCCCCTAGCCAGAGTCTCACCACCTACCTACCTATCCTAGACCAGTCTCCTCCCCGAGGTCTCTTACTTTCAGATGCCACCGCAAGAACGGCAGCGCCAAGCTGGCACCCCCCAAATGGGGAATCGTATGCAAGCTAGGCCTAAAACAAAAAGGGACAAAAGGTTCCTGACCAGTAGAAAACCCTCCAGGGGGGGGTGAACCCCCACCTTCGCAGGACGCGCGGCAGGAAACCGAGGCGTGGGTGGCTGTCTTCACCGTTTGATAGCCTTAGGAGGTGGACGTGCTGGCCTCTGTCCGCCCTTCCGAGAGGCAACTGTCCTCTCCCTTAAAAAGGTAGGTGTCTGTTGTATGAGAACCTCGTACCCTAACCTATCCTTCCTCCTTCCCCATGATAACATCCCATCCTTCCCTCCTATCCGTACAGAAAGAAATCCTATCCACCGATCCTTTGTTTCCTCTCCCTCTCCTGCCCTCGCGCGTGCCCTCGTGGCGGCCTTTGCCAAGACCGTCTCCCCTCACCTGAGCGCAGTCTCTCTCTCCATAATGTATAAGTGCTAACCGTTTGTAACTAGCAGTCATAGCCTAATGTGTAATTCCTATAAGACTTATTGCTACGTCCATTAGTAGAAATAATCTGTATAAGTCAAATAGTGCAGTGTAAGAAATGGCTAAGTGGATTAGCGTATCTGTGCATATTAACTAGTCTTTAATTGTCGTAAATTTCCCTTTCAGGGACGAGAGTAACATTTGCTGAACTTCACGTAATCTGGTTTACGTACCGGATATCGTACACATTCCACTCCATAACAAGCCCTTGCAGCTTCAAGCTCCAGCGGTTAGCCACGGTTAACCAGAAAAATTTATGTATCCGTTGTGCCTTCTTAATTGTAAATAGAAGTAAATACATTATTGCCGGTATTCAGAGTATTCAGAGTAATTCGGAGGTCCTAGCCAATTTTGAACTGATCACTCCTGCACTAGATACGGCGAAGAGAAATGACATCAGGGAATTACTCCTTCAGCATCCACAGGTCGTGCGGGACCCACTAGGTAGCACCCAGCTCTTGGAGCACAAGATTGAATTGCTTGAGGAAACCAGCCCCATTCGGCAAAATTATTACCGGCTTAACCCCCAGCGGGCGGAACGGGTGGCGGCACAGGTTAAACTACAACTCGACTTGGGTCTCATTGAGGAGAGTGAGAGCCCTTGGGCATCCCCTGTAGTCCTGGTGCCAAAGGAGGGGGGAGGAGACCGACTCTGCATTGACTTTCGCAAGTTGAATGCAGTGACCAAACCGGAATCCTACCCGCTCCCGCGCATCGAGGATTGTTTGGAGAGCCTAGGCGAATTTCCATTCCTAAGTAAGATAGACCTAGAGAAGGGTTACTGGCAGGTACCATTGGCCAAGGAGTCACGGCCCCTGACTGCATTCATTACACGGGACGGGCTTTACCAGTGTCGGGTGATGCCTTTTGGTCTACGGAACGCACCTAGCTGTTTCCAGAAACTCATGAACAAGGTGCTAGCAGGGATTCCTAATTGTGTGGTCTACCTAGACGACATTGTCATCTACTCCAAAACGTGGGACGAACACCTCCAGACCCTAAAGAAGGTGCTGGGTGCACTCCAGAAAGCCAATTTGGTCATCAACCTGAAGAAGTGTACTTTGGGAGTGTCTGAGATCACATACCTGGGCCACCAGGTAGGAGGGGGCAAAATAATGCCAAAGGATGCCAACATTCTTGCTATACAGAATATGCCCTATCCTACAACTAAGAAGGAAGCCCAATGGTTCCTGGGGATGGTGCAGTACTTTAGGAGATTTGTGCCAAACTTCTCCCGTAGCTGCTCCCATCACTGACCTATTCAAGGGCGATAACCAGTTCCGCTGTACAGAGGAGTGGGCCGGGAGGCCTACGACCATCTGAAGAGGGTCCTCATGAGTCGCCCGGTGCTCCGCACACCTGATTACTCTCAGCCTTTCTCAATAGCAGTAGATGCCAGCGATGTAGGGGTGGGTGCGGTCCTCCTCCAGGAGGAAAACCAGGTGCGTCACCCTGTCTCCTATTTCTCAAAGAAATTGAATCCAGCTCAGACGAGGTATAGTACGATCGAGAAGGAGCTACTTGGCATGGTCTTAGCCCTTAAACATTTTGAATCCTACCATGCTGACCATAAGTTCCCACTGACTGTCCTGACGGACCATAATCCTTTAATCTACCTCACTCAGTTCCGTAACAAGAATAAGAGGCTCATGAGGTGGTGTATGGACCTCCAGGACTACAATTGGAAGGTTGAGCACATCAAGGGCACGGACAATAAGATGGCCGATGATCTCTCTCGGCATTAGTGCCCGATGCACAATGCCATGTATATATAGAACTTAGACTGTAGGTTGTATGAATGTTGTATTGAGCCTTGGTGGCCTCCCCAGCTTCACAAACTGAGGAGACATCTTGGCCCCATTTTGTTTGTTAATGTATTTACCTCTGTCATTTTGGATGTATTGAGCCTTGGTGGTTTCCCCAGCTTCACAAACTGAGGAGCCATCTTGGCCCCATTTTTCTTTATCTATTTATTTGTTTTATTTTGTCCTCTTATTTTAATATTTTTTTTATTTATGACATTTGCTTTGTTTTGCTTTAGTTAGCGTCATGCCATTATTTGTTCCTTGCTTAGGTTCCATATGAACTCAATGAAAATTGTTTCATGCATGTCGCTGTGCTGGGTCACTGTTGAGTTAAACTAGTAATACATGCCATTTTGTCAAGTTACTGCCTTGTAGCCCACTTGTTTTTTTTAATTGGCACTTAAAGTTAACCTCGGCAATTTATTTAAGAGATTTTGACCCTAGATGCAGCTTAGCAATAAGTTCATTTTGTGGTGAGGCTCGCTAGGTGTGGGGACACAGAGTCGAATGGCTCCAGAACCTTACTTGCAGAGTTCTTGACCCGTTGAAGGACAAAATCTCTGCTAAAATGCTGTCAATCGTGATGGTCTATCCGCCATTTTAGCATCCAATTCGAGAGATCCTGCCCCGGGAATTTGAACGAATGCAGCAGGGCTGCCCCTAGCCGGGTCTCACTACCTACCCACCTATCCTAGACCAGTCTCCTCCCCGAGGTCTCTTACTTTCAGATGCCACCGCAAGACGGCAGCGCCAAGCTGGCACCCCCCAAATGGGGAATCGTAATGCAAGTCTAGGCCCTAAAACAAAAGGACAAAAGGTTTCCTGACCAGTAGAAAACCCTCCAGGGGGGGGGTGAACCCCCACCTTCGCAGGACGCCGCGGCAGGAAAACCGAGGCGTGGGTGCTGTCTTCACCGTTTGATAGCCTTAGGAGGTGGACGTGCTGGCCTCTGTCCGCCCTTCCGAGAGGCAACTGTCTCTCCCTTAAAAGGTAGGTGTCTGTTGTATGAGAACCTCGTACCCTAACCTATCCTTCCTCCTTCCCCATGATAACATCCCATCCTTCCCTCCTATCCGTACAAAAGAAATCCTATCCCCCCACCGATCCTTTGTTTTCCTCTCCCTCTCCTGCCCTCCGGCGTGCCCTCGTGTGGGGCGGCCTTGCCCAAGACCGTCTCCCCTCACCCACCTGAGCGCAGTCTCTCTCTCCATAATGTCTAAGTGCTAACCGTTTGTAACTAGCAGTCATAGCCTAATGTGTAATTCCTATAAGACTTATTGCTACGTCCATTAGTAGAAATAATCTGTATAAGTCAAATAGTGCAGTGTAAGAAATGGCTAAGTGGATTAGCGTATCTGTGCATATTAACTAGTCTTTAATTGTCGTAAATTTCCCTTTCAGGGACGAGAGTACATTTGCTGAACTTCCACGTAATCTGGTTACGTACCGGATATCGTACACATTCCACTCCATAACAAGCCCCTTGCAGCTTCAAGCTCCAGCGGTTAGCCACGGTTAACCAGAAAAATTTATGTATCCGTTGTGCCTTCTTAATTGTAAATAGAAGTAAATACATTATTGCCGGTATTCAGTGTCTATATGCCGGCTGGCGACCTCCCACTTCCCTTAATTATATAAATTAGGATATACGTTTGCTAATAATAAGTATTTAAGGCCAAAGGCAGCGTAGAATCTTAAAAATATACACATTACTCAACAGCTTCCCATAACAGAGAATAGCCTGCGAGAAAAGAAAAAAACGACGACATGATTAATGTCACATTCATACTGTAACTGCTGTCACGTGGCCGTTTCTTTGGTTTAGAAAACTATTATTACTGTTGCAATGGTACCTTTTAATCAATAACCCTACGGACAGGCTTCACGATGGATAAACTCATCTCCAACACACCTGTTTCTTTGATGAAAAAAAAAAAAAAAAAACTCTTGCGTTGTGTTGGATGGACATAAATCATTACCCATTCGTAACATAAGCTGAATATATTTGTCGAAATCATCCGATTTTATTCTAGTCTAATTTAGATACGCCATTGCCCATATTGTACCGATTTACTTAAGAAAGACTGCTTGTAAATACGTTGCTATTGTTTTTTTGCACATACAGAGATATTCGATTGCTATTTGACATTCATTATATTTACCATATGTTAATGTAATGAGACTGTACATGGTAATCTCTATTTTATATAGGAAGAAGATATTGATATAGCTAAGTAGCAAATAATTCACTTTATTTAAATGTGATCATGCAATCATCCTACAAGTCGGTGACCATGAAAACACACATTATGGTGGAGCCGAAATAGAATAAATGAATCTTTAATTCTATTCATTACTTTTGTCCGTCTTAGTTTCTGTTCTTCCTGTCATTCTCTCTTCCATCCGCCCCTCAACCCCCAACACCACCACTCCAGAAACGCACTTACACACTTCCGTTGTATGAGGTGACAAACGATAAAACCACCTTCCCAATCCTAAATCCTGATCCTAATATATTCACTCGCTATTTGTTGACTTTGCACTTTTCTTGTGTCTGTATTATGCTTGGTGATTTGTAATATGCAGAAGAAAGTGTTGAAGACTATTTCATTGCTCTGTTCCCTACTTGCTTTGATTATTTTCTTTTGTACTTAGATATTCTATTTCATTGTTGTTTTGCGTTCTCATAATCTGATATTCTTTTGTCTATTTTACTTACATATTTTATACAGATATCTACGCCACTACAATTTATTGTTACTTTCTTAACTCGAGAGCTTTGATAAGAGAGGATATCAGGAGAAACATAATCCCATATTTTAGTTAAAAACTTTAATTTAGTAAACAAACCAGGCAAAATAAAATAAAAAGTACTACTAAAATATATATTGGTACAGCTTTTGTCTACTTTCAATTATCAACCTGGTAGTTAATATGTGTCACAGAAACTGGCCCATTATGGAACCTGCCGAAACAGATTTATTTCAAATTCACACGTAATGGTGCTTACAGAGCGGGCAGGCTCTTGGCAAGTCGTCATTCTATTCGGTGCAAAACAGACGGCGTTATCCTACTATTTAAGTGACTCCTACAAAAAAGCTGATACAAAAAGTAATTGTTTAATGAATATTATATACATGTCGATTTAAAATAAACCTGTATCGGTAGGTTCCATAATGGGCCAGTTTCTTTGACACTTATTAACTACCAGTTTGATACATGAAAGTAGACAAAAGCTGTACCAATATATATTTTAGTAGTACTTTTTATCACATTTTGTCTGGTTTGTTAACCAAATTGAAGTTTTGAACTAAAATATGAGATCATGTTTTTACTGATATGCTCTCTTATCGAAGCTCTTGAGTGAAGGAAGTAATATTGAATTGCAGTGACGTAGATATCTTTTGATGAATTAAGCGATTTGTTCAACACATCCAAGGACATTTACAGAGGCTCACACTCACATACGCAATCGTGGCTTTAATGTTATCCAGTATTGAGCTACCAACATCACTAAATATTGATCTCACTTAACCAGTACGTTACACCCAAGGTAACGTGATTTCGACATTAAGTTTTGTTGTTTAATATTTGCGGATACGTATATCATCATTATCTCCATCGTCTTCAATGCTGCTTGACGCCAAGAGCCTCTGAAATCCTGTATTCATGTCTTACCTGTGCCTTATCTTTCACAAATATCCGCCCATGTTGGGCCTTCCTTCTCATAGTTTTCATGTAAGTAGGTATGGGTCTTCGTGCCCATTAGAATCATGCACCTTTCCTTATATATATATATATATATATATATATATATATATATATATATATATATATATATATATATATATATATATATGTGGTGTGTGTGTGTGTGTGTGTGTGTGTGTGTCTGTGTCTGTGTGTGTCTGTGTGTGTGTAACAAAGTGGTTTGGGAAATTAATCGGCTCATCCTGAGCAATTTTTATTTATAAATGGGTTTTATGATGATGCCACAGGTATTTGATTTATAAAATATCCCCCCACTCATTAATTTCATATGTTACGTTTATTTCTCACTAGCTGACCTACCCCGTCCTGCCCAACGTACTCTGAATGACAACTGGTAAACAAAAACTTCTCTCTCTCTCTCTCTCCTCTCTCTCTCTCTCTCTCTCTATGTTTAAACGAAAACCAGACAAGAAACAATGGATGGAAACTAGAACTGAAGAGATA
>NC_061107.1:134844101-134855788 GCF_015104395.2 Macrobrachium nipponense | reverse complement strand
TATCTCTTCAGTTCTAGTTTCCATCCATTGTTTCTTGTCTGGTTTTCCGTTTAACATAAAGAGAGAGAGAGAGAGAGAGAGAGAGAGAGAGAGAGAGAGAGAGAGAGAGAGAGTTTACCTTGGGCAGGACGGGGTTGGTCAGCTAGTGAGAAATAAAGTAACATATGAAATTAACATGGGGCATTTTACAAATGAAATACCTGAGAAAAAAATATCTTAAATAAATGTGGCATCATCATAAAACCCATTTGTAAATAAAAACAGCTCAGGATGTGCCGATTAATTTCCCGAACACTTTGTTACACACGCACACACACACACACACACACACACACATATATATATATATATATATATTATATATATATATATATATAATATATATATATATATATATATATAAGAGCCATCCTTAATATATATATATAATACCTATATATATATATATATAGATATAAAGGGGCATGATTCTAATGGGCACGAAGACCCATTAACTACTTGCATGAAAACTATTAGAGGAAAGGCCCAACATGGGTGGTTATTTGTGAAAGATAAGGCACAGGTAAGACATGAATACAGGATTTCAGAGGTTCCTGGTGTCAAGCAGCATTGAAGACGATGGAGATAATGATGATATATGTATTCGCAAATATTAAACAACAAAACTTAATGTCGAAATCACGTTACCTTGGGTGTAACGTACTGGTTAAGTGAGATCAATATTTAATGATATTGGTAGCTCAATACTGGGTAACATAAAAGCCACGATTGCTTATGTGAGTGTGAGCCTCTGTAAATGTCCTTGGATGTGTTGAACAAATCGCTTAATTCATCAAAAGATATCTACGTCAATTTACCATTACTTCCTTCACTCGAGAGCTTTGATAAGAGAGCAAATCAGCAAAAACATGATCTATCTTATTTTAGTTCAAAACTTCAATTTGGTAAACAAACCAGACAAAATGTGATAAAAAGTACCACTAAAATATATATTGGTACAGCTTTTGTCTACTTTCATGTATCAAACTGGTAGTTAATAAGTGTCACAGAAACTGGCCCATTATGGAACCTACCGATACAGGTTTATTTTGAATCCACATGTACATAATATTCATTAAACAATTACTTTTTGTGTCAGCTTTTTTGTAGGAGTCACTTAAATAGTAGGAAAACGCCGCGCCGTCTGTTTTGCACCGAATAGAATGACGACTTGCCAAGAGCCTGCCCGCTCTGTTTCGGCAGGTTCCATAATGGGCCAGTTTCTGTGATACTTATTAACTACCAGCTTGATATTTGAAAGTAGACAAAATCTGTACCAATATATATTTTAGTAGTACTTTTTGTTTTATTTTGCCTGGTTTGTTTACCAAATTAAAGTTTTTAACTAAAATATGGGATTATGTTTCTCCTGATATCCTCTCTTATCAAAACTCTCGAGTTAAGAAAGTAATTATAAATTGTAGCGACATAGATATCTGTATAAAATATGTAAGTAAAATATAGAAATAAGAATATCAGATATGAGAAAGCAAAACAATTATGAAATAGAATATCTAAGTACAGAAGAAAATAATCAAAGCAAGTAGGGAACAGAGCAATAAAATAGTCTTCAACACTTTCTTCTGCATATTACGAATCACCAAGCATAATAAAGACACAAGAAAAGTGCAAAGTCAACAAATAGCGGGTGAATACATGAGGATCGGGATTTAGGACTGGGAAGGTGGTTTTATCGTTTGTCACTTCATACAACGGAAGTGTGTAAGAACGTTTCTGAAGGGGTGGTGTTGGGGGTTGAGGGGCGCATGGAAGAGAGAATGACAGGAAGAACAGAAACTAAGACGGACAAAAGTAACGAATAGAATTAAAGATTTATTTATTCTACTTCGGCTCCACCATAACGCGTGTTTTCATGGTCACCGACTTGTAGGACGATTGCATGATCACTTTGTCTCATTACATTAACATATGGTAAATATAATGAATGTCAAATAGCAATCGAAATATCTCTGTATGTGCAAAAAAACAATAGCAACGTATTTACAAGCAGTCTTTCTTAAGTAAATCGGTACAATATGGGCAATGGCGTATCTAAATTAGACTAGAATAAAATCGGATGATGTCGACAAATATATTCAGCTTATGTTACGAATGGGTAATGATTTGTGTCCATCCAACAAACGCAAGATTTTTTTTTTTTTTTTTTTTTCATAAAGAAACTGGTGTGTTGGAAATGAGTTTATCCATCGTGAAGCCTGTCCGTATGGTTATTGATTAATAGGTACCATTGCAACAGTAATAATTGTTTCCCAAACCAAAGAAACGGGCACGTGACAGTTACAGTATGAATGTGACATTAATCATGTCGTCGTTTTTTTCCTTTCTCGCAGGCTATTCTCTGTTATGGGAAGCTATTGAGTAATGTATATATATATATATATAATATATATATAGGATATATATATATATACTATATATATATATATATATATATATATTGTATTATACATACACACACACACACACACACACACACACATATATATTTATATATATATATATATATATATATATATATATATATATATATTATATATATATATATATAAAACAGTTTCTCATAGCAAAGGATGGCTCCCGAGAAAAACGACGATATATGATACCTATAGCATTCATACTGTAAGTGTCATGTGTCCAATTATTGTTTTTCCTTTCTCCTTTCTTACATCCCATATTCACTTATTCGCCATTTTAATATCACCTTTACAGAACATGCTTACTAACTCTGAAATACATGTGTCCACCAAACACCGTACTTTCAGGAATTCAATTCACTTGATTAACGCTTCGTTCACCTCCCAGCTCTTTGTCTGAGAGCTGACCTCCAGAGCAATCTTCAGTCTTTAGCACACGCGAGCAATTTAAAATCATTTCTTTTCTCAACAACAGACTTTCTTAAGAGAATAGATATCCCCCCTTCCCCAAGATCAAGTCCTCCTGTTATATTTGGCAGGTTAGGAGAGAAATTAAGGGCATTAGGTGTGAAATAAAAAAAAAAATCCATTTGTATTTCTGACTTAAGAATCTGGTATTGTCCATTCCAGCAGCCCTAACTAATCGTAGCAAAGAGGTCCACTTCCAAGGTGTCATCCTTGCCACTGACTTCTCGGGAATGCCGCGTCTAATCTACCCATGAATTATTTTCTGCCTTTTTCAAAGTTGCAACTTCATCATCAAGACATGAGCTACCCTTAAAGCACCAGTGATACGACTCAAATCTTTTATGGAGGTTAAGAAGGATAAACTCCACCTTTGTTACCAGCTGTTACACACACTGCATACTACTCAGAGAGTCATCCTTTAAATACTCTTTGAAAACTCCGATTGTCTTTTCTTTCACCACGTTCACTTTTCTTCGTGTTTTTTTTTTTTAGCAATGTTTGTTTCTTGTTCGGATATGAATATAATCTTTTAATGTTATCAGGATGCTAAAAGAACTCTGAAAGCTTTTTCACCGAATCTTCCAATGATCAGTGGTAAGATTTAATCCGGGTAAAAGACTATGTCACAGTTTTTCGTTCCTGAGACACACTGAAGTCTTCGTTCTGTCGATGTATATAGCACTGAGTCTCTTTTATGGAGAAAGTAAGACACAGTAAAGTTCCTTTACCCTTGTCTGAAGTCAGAATTTCTTTGTCCTGATATCTGATTTCATTAGTATTAGTAGTAATATTTTCAACACTTGCTGAACTGTAGATGAGCGCTTATGCATGAAACTTTCATAAATATCAGTCGCTTTAGGTACCTGCAAAGAAGGCCCTTTAGCAACGTTCCATACACAGCACCACTCACGCAATTAAATTACTTCTTTTCCTTTGCATTTTCCTTTCTGTCTATACTACAGTCTATCCGTATGACAGTACTATCTCACTACCTTCCTAATCCATCCTTACAATTACAATAACATTATTAACGTTTTCTTGCTATCTTCCATACCACACACACACACAAAAATTCATCTCGATAGCTTCAAGCTTTTTTATTGCAATGATCATCCGCCCTTCACATCCATGAGGAAATATTATTTCTGTTATCTCTTCATGAATTTCGGCTTTGTGTTCTATAGGAACTCCAATTCTATTACAAATCGATTTCATTTCTACAAGTCGATTCTCGCTCATCGTTTCACCCATTAACTTGCACTTCCATATAACCTTTTCAGTTCTTTTTCAAGTCTGCGAGCACAACCAAGCAAACTAATCGCCTCACTTTCTCTCTTTCCAGTGTATTAGGTAGCTGGAATTGAAACAAGTCCGGTGGTTGCAAACATTTTTCAAAATGGTAAAAAGGTTAGTAATCACACCGCAAAAGATATGCCAATGTTATTTTGCACCACATCACACACAACACACACACACACACACACATATATATACATATCATATATATATATATATATATATATATATATATATATATATATATATACATATATATATATATATATACATATATATATATATATATATATATATATATATATATATATATATATATGTGTGTGTATATAAATATATATATATATATATATATATATATATATATATATATATATTTATGTATATATATACATACACACATATATTATATATATATATATTATATATATATATACATATATGCATATCATATATATATTATATATATATATATATATATATATATATGCACATATATATATATATATATATATATATAGATGATATAATATATATATATATATATATATATATATATATAATAATATATACATATATATATATTATATCTATATATATTATATATGATATATATGTATGTATGTATATGTGTTGTGTTTGTGTAGAATATGTATGTACATAATTTGCTTGTATATGTGCGCGAACAATCTGACAGAATGTGTGTAAGTGCGTGTGTTTGTGAACCCAAACTAGACGGAAAATTGTCACAAACGTATGTATCTTGACTGGTTTCCTTTTCTTTGGATATCTTCATGAGGATAGACATATCTTAGTAGGAATTTGTAATATATGTACTCGTCGCAAAGGAACATACAAATTATTGAAAACTATCTGCAGTGGATGAATGTGCCGTTACCTGGAGCTGTCTCCCAACAAGACTTGATATAATGGAAAAAGCCACATAGCAATCAATTCCACATTCATGTATTCAATACTGAGTCATGGATAGGCTACTGGTCACAATACTGTGCTTCTACAACAATAGGTTCGTCGTTCACTTATGAAGCATTTAAAATCTAATAAAGGTGGGTACACACGTGCGAACCGAACCTTGTATTGTAACCGATTCTTGTAACAAAAACGCAAGTGTGGACGGTTCCTCGAACCCGAACCCCGAACCCGCGAGGTTCGAGGCTCCGTCCCGCCAATTGTCGGTTTTTGGGCCCCGAATCAAAGGGAGGTCTCTTGGAACGTTACGCCATGTGTGGACGGGACCTGTATTACACGCGTAACGTATATGTCTACCATGGCTGATTGTAGTGAGGAAGAGGTCCTTCAATTTATTAGTTATTACGAAGAACAGACTTTACTGTGGCCAGAAAATTCTTGGAATCTCATGTCAGCGAGTAATTCCCGACCACTGTATTCTACCCTTCTATTATATAACCTTGATTGCCCCCATCTTCTTTTATTTCGCTTCATCTTCGTTAAATAATGTGTATAAATATACGCGGCAGCTGCTACTTGTATGGTGGCCATCGTCGGTAAACAACCCGGACAGAGACAGACTGATGATCGCAGTGGATTGAAATGAAGTTACGTGCTTAACGTGGTTACGATTCGTCCTCAACATTTTGACACCCTGTAACCGTATATGCGTAACTCAGTTACACATACAAGGTTCGGCTCTCACGTGTGTACCCACCTTAAAAAAGCTACATGCTGTACCAGTCATGTGTATCCTCCAGGCAGTTTCTCACTCACTGCTTAATATCCAGGCCCTTCATTCCCTGCCTCTTTTATTTCATCTGGTACAATCTACCTTTATTAGGCGTTCCTCTCCTCCTCCCTTTTACACCTGATAAATTAGACGCTCGTTTCTCCAAACAGTTTTTCTCCTTTGTTATCATTTGATTAAGTCAATCGAAAAAAGCCTGATTAACCCATTTACATTTGCTAGCCTTTTCTCCACTTCTAGGTATCTTCTCATATTCATTCTTTTCGCCTCTTCCTACACTACATATACCATTTATACAGTTTATCCTATAAAGGAGTGTTGGCTTATCATTCCAACATTTTCTTCACATCCATGATGTTAAATATACCTAACTACAGAAAACAAAGCTCTTTTTATTTTTCGATCTTAACCTCTCTTATTCTTAGAGGACCTGTGAGATATAACTATTATCTCAGACCCACATTCACTACAGATCACCCACTATCATTTCACTCATTTCCACGTATACCTGAACCATTCCCAGCACTCTCTTCACTGCCTCTATACCCATTCCACTGTAGGATTTTTTAGATCCGTATTTATCACGCATCTTCACTTGTCATTTGATTCTTTATGTAACTTTCATATCACACATTTGATTCAAGCACCATTTTCATGATATATGCAGAGAGAGAGAGAGAGAGAGAGAGAGAGAGAGAGAGAGAGAGAATTCACGCATCCTTTTCATAATAATGCAGAGAGAGAGAGAGAGAGAGAGAGAGAGAGAGAGAGAGAGAGTTTAGGAATCCAGGTGATAGTTAGTTTAATCAATTCTCCGTTCCCTCAAATCACAGTTGTGGATAATATAAAATTCAGTGGGTGTTACCGAAAGCATGAAATATCACCATTCTTAGCAGATTCTTGTTAACGATTTTCAGATACATAAATCTTGAACCGTATTTCCTATATGAGTTCATGCCGAGTAAATAAGAATGGCAACAAGAAAACCACTTAATAATTTGACTATTATGGATGTCATTTCGTGATTACAAATAATTATGATGATGTAATGTAAGAAGAAATATAACATGGAACGTATTCACTGTGTTCCAGTTTATGCTATAAGAAGTGACTAGGAGTGCTAAGTCTAATTCAGTGACCCATAATTCATGGCCAAACAGCTTCTCAAGAAAACTAGGACGAGGATATGACGTGCTTGCATGCTTGAAGTGTCGATCTTTATGTCAATACGTAGTCATATAATCACTCTTAGACCCGCATGAGAGACCCACAAGCGGCGAATGCGTCCTCGTTTTCGCTGTCCCTGACTACCTAGCCATCCTCCTAAAAAAGTGACCAGCCGCCTCCCCCTCCCTCGCCTTTCCTTTGAAGTTTAGTCACGCATATTTGTAACCCGTTGTATGAGTATGTGAGGCTGACTTGCCGTGTGAGTATGTGAACTTTAATGGGATCTGTGCGTGCAGCGCGCTCCTCACCCCTCCCTTGCGTGTTTAAGTGGATGTACTGATGCTCGCATGTGCATGCGCTCAAAGCACGGATATGCTTGAAAAGGCTGGGTAACTATCAATCCGGGTTTACATTACGTTTGCGTGATTATTTTATAGCACATATTGATTCTGAAAAAAAAATTGTAAGAAGGTTTATGGGTTCATGCATATACGTATATACGTGTATATATATATATATAATAATAATATATATATATATATATATATGTATATATATATATATATATATATATATAATATATTATATATATATATATATATATATTATATCTATATATAATGTGTGTGTGCATATATATTTATAGAACTCCTAGTAAAACAAAGGACGGATTAATGCCTTTCTATTTCACACACACACACACACACACATATATATAAATATATATATATATATATATATATATATATATATATATATATATATATATATATATGCGCGAGTGCGCACCTGTGTTTGAGTGTGTGTGTGTAGAGAGAGAGAGAGAGAGAGAGAGAGAGAGAGAGAGATAGGACCCCTGGCAAAATAAGGACGCTTAAAGCCTTCTCCTGTTTCTCTGCCTTGACGTAGACGAAAACAAAATTTTCAGTATACCTCACTCTTCATATAACGTTCCCGAATTGAGCAATCCAAGGGCTTACACGATGGTGAGCACATCACCAACAAAGAATATGTTAAGTCCCTGATGTTTTTTTTTTTCTTTTTTCTATAAAAAGAAGCCCAGTGCAAGGATTTTACAGTTTCAAAGGGACTACCAAATGTAAAACTGGCCAAAGGGCCTTACCTCAGAATCTTACCTGAACTCATTCTAGATTGTTGAAGGTATGTAAATAATTTGAACCTTCTTTATTTATATGAGTTATCACGAATTTCCAAGAGCTTTATCTTGGAGAAAATAGTATGTTAGATTGTTCTCTGCCTAATAAGAAAAAAAAATCAACGTAACTATAACCAGGCTATGAATTGCACATTTAATTAAAAAGATTACTACATATATTTTCAAAAGTATGTACTGCAAAACGACAATGGCATCAGGTGAGAGACAGACCACTGGGACCCGTTGGAAAAGGTATTTAAAATATTGCTCGCGGGCTTGCAGGGTGTCCTGACTTTTGGTAAAAGAGGTTTAGCCCCATTCACCTCCGCATGGCGCTCTGAGGCCTCCTAAATACTTTGCTAAATAGAACCAGTTTATCAGAATACCACCTGAAGAAGAAGAAATCAAACACGTATTTCATAAAATAAAAACTGAGGATCTATTCGTATTTTAAGGACTGGATCATTGATTGCGCTCTTTGCATCGGCCCCCGTCACAAATACAGCAAAACGTTGATCATCCGATAAAAGAACGGTACTTTGGGCAGGGATGGGTAAGAACAATATAAAATCTAGTAACTGACATGCACATAAACATTACCAGAAACAAATCTCTCGTCGAAAGTAGGAGAAGCATGTTCACTATGTGTTCATGGTTGATTAATATAGTTTTATTCGAATGATTCAAGAAGGCAAAGAGAGGACAAGTTATAAATATGCACATCTAGAAATAAAAAAAACGATGGTAAGCTTTTACCTTAAAATTTTCGAAATACACACGAGTAAGAAAAACGGTGCTAAAATCCTATCAATGTTATTGTCAGCAACGCTTCAGGATTCTTGTGACTATCAGGATGGCGAAAAAAGGAATGGTACAGAACATTTACGCGAATATAATGCAGCAAAGATAGAATATATCTAATTTTATTATATACAAAAATAAGTGTGTACAAAGACTTGAAATATGACAATATCAATAGCAGGAATAGATTTACTGCATTCGAAGAAATGGGAAGGAAATTATATTTAAACCCAAATACTTTTAATATTCGAAACATGTAAAATGCAGTGATGTGTATAATTAAATAGGCAGTGCACTGCCATTAAATCTTGGCTACATTATCTGATACAAGGAGACTGAAATCAGAATTCTGTATTGCGTATTGCTTTGAATATTTTGAAAGATTTCTATGGAAAAACTATGATCTTACTGATGAAAGTGGCATACAATATCAGAATGTGATTGTTTCGCTCTAATTCTCATACTTGTGTGTTAAAGAATCGTGCAATACGGTCAGGACACATCCCTTAAATTGTACTTCACAGATCTAAATTTTCGCTGCTCCAAAGAATACCAGTTTTATAAAAAAAAAAAACTACTGTGTCTACAGTGTCCTAGTTTTTAAATGGGAAGAGAACGCGACAAGATATTGATAACTGCAGTTTTAGCTTGTCTATACTAATGGATTCCTAATCACCTTTTGCCCAAGTAAGAAAGAAACTTGGCCAGGATACTTTTCTTATGAGTTTACACCCCTTGAATATAACCCAGGGTATACTGGTGGTTGTAACCGTTGTCTATAACACCGGATTTATGGTTTGATGAACACATGAGGAGTAATATTAGATCAGGGGACTAGCACTTCACAAAACCTCACCTATTACAGATGACTCACCGGCAAGACCATAGTTTCTAATACAAAAACTTCAAATACTGCAAATAGCGATTTAAAATAGAAATATGAAACAAAATTTAATGAAAATATTCTACTAGTCAGACCAAAAGGATTGCGAACACGGCTGTTGTTATTAGCTATGCTGCCAGAGTTCTTCCTGACTTATAATCCGGCTCAAGTCAATCTGCCTTCCTCAACTCGCGCGCTTTTTTAATCCGGTCATAATGTCCTACTTAAACTTTTCCCTTTTTTAAAACTCACTGTTTCATTAGTGAATCTGGGCTAGGTTTTGGGCATTAAAATAATTCATTTTAGATTAATCATTAGAAACTAGACCATCCTTATCGAGTTGCGTGATCAACACAGTTTATTGGATGATTTCAATCTTTCATATTATTATTATTATTTAGTTTTACTATAAACCATATTTTGATTTTCATCACATTTCAATTTTTCTGGCCTTGTATATGGCAACGTGTCTGATAAGCCTACTTGATATCCCAACTTAGGTGAAGATCTATGTATCAAATCTGGGATAAGTGGCAACCTCTAAAATTTACTGCATTCTGGTTTAACCACAACTATTCCACATTTAATTACCAATTAATGACAATAATAATAACTGTCACTTTGGATATAGATGCTTATCTATTTGTTTATATGTTCAATTGATTTCCTTCTGTAACTAATATATGAATATTGCCATTGTTCATGTCATTTGATAACGTAGATTCCATTTTTTTTAGGTATGGCTATGTATAATAGTTATGTTTTTTCTCAGCTTAATAATAGAGAAAGAAGAATTTTATAATTGTCGTAGCAACAAAACTATTATGCATTTTAACACAGACGTTCTTATTCCTGTAATTAAATTTGCAATAAGACAGCACTGCCAACATTTTTATCTCTAAAATGGAAACAAATTATAAACCATGTATAGTAGAAGGCTTAAGAAGACAGATTTTATGGAAAGAATGACAATAAATTGTCCTTCACAAATTTATCATATTTGAAATTGACTAGTTTTTTTTACTAAATTAACACAGATCCTAGTCATTTCAGCATTAGACTGGGAAGAAACACACATACATACACACACACATTATATATATATATATATATATATATATATATATATATATATATATATATATATATAAATATATATATATGTGTGTGTGTGTGTGTGTGTGTGTGTGTGTTTGTTTGTGTGTGTGTGTGTGTGTGTGTAACCTGGAAGACAGGCGAAAAATAAGTGAGCAAGATATACGAGTAGAGATACAACCTAAAATCACTAGAAACAAAATCTATTAGCTATATAACAGATATCTTAATAAACACACAAAATAGTTACAAAAACAGTAAAGCGATAGCTAACTCGTACAATGAGAAGTATATCACAGTAATTTCAGAAAACAATAATAGTTATGCCGTGGGAATCATCGAATGGGATTTAAATATTGTATGAACCTAGGCGGCGGAGGGTTTATTCACCTGGGAATAGATTTCAGGGCGTGGTGGGTAGTTGACATTGAAATGCTGTTGACGAAAATATTAGAATACGGATCTTTCCTGGATAGTGTCTCCCGAGGGTTTTAACTCGGTACATTTAGTGGGAGGCCGTTAGGGATTACCGTTAAAAACACAAAGAAAAGACTATAAATATCACATAGATAATAACCCCATGAAATATTTGGACAAGATTACCAAGAGAAACGGGATGACATAGCA
>NC_061107.1:134834101-134839101 GCF_015104395.2 Macrobrachium nipponense | reverse complement strand
AACACCAAGAAATTAAGGGAGAAAACAAGTGAGGTTCAATGAAATAATGGGCCTAATACACACCACCAGTATCACAGAAACAAATAACTTGACATATGCAGGAGCAAGATTATTAGCAGAACTGATGGGGATTCGAACACCAACACCACCGTCACAACCAACCCAACAGAAACCAAAACAGCAGCCTCCTTGGAAAAGGCGCCTGGAAAAGCAAATCATGGTGATGAGATCTGACTTGAGTAAACTGAAAGAGATGGCAGAAAAAAAGGCTAGAAGCCAAAAAAACAAGGGAGGAACTCAACGAGAAATACAAAGTACAAGAGAGGGGACTAAACAACACAATAGAAGATGTAAAACAGAGGCTTAAGGCCAAAGCACACAAGATCCAACGGTACATGAACAGGAATAAGGGATACCAGCAGAAACAAACTATTCGGAACCAACCAGAAAAGACTATACAGCAACTAAGAGGGGAAGACAACCACCCAGAAATTCCTGAAGCCGAACCAAGTAAGAGACTCTGGGAAAAAAACATATGGGACAATCCAGTATCACACAACAAACATGCAACATGGCTCCAGGAAAAGTCAAGGAAGAAGAAACAGGGAGAATAAAACAAAGATTCACAAGACATCACGACAGACACAGTCAGACACCAAACTAAAGAAAATGCCAAACTGGAAAGCCCCAGGTCCCGATGAAGTCCATGGATACTTGCTCAAAAACTTCAAGGCCCTACACACGAATAGCACACAACTCCAGCCATTGTATCTCAAACTCACCAAGCACACCCAAAATGGATGACCAAAGGAAGAAACTCCCTTAGTGAAACCAAAAAGACAAGAGTAAGGGAAATATAGCCAGTAACTACAGGCCTATCACCTGCCTACCAATAATGTGGAAGTTACTAACAGGTATCATCAGTGAAAGGTCTATACAACTACCTAGAGGAGAACCAAACACCATCCCCCCACCAACAGAAAGCTGCAGAAGAAGTGTAGGGGCATAAAAGACCAGCTCCTGATAGACAAAATGGTAATGAAGAACAGTAGGAGAAGGAAAACCAACCTAAGCATGGCATGGATAGACTATAAGAAAGCCTTCGACATGATACCACACATGGCTAATAGAATGCCTGAAAATATATGGGGCAGAGGAAAATACCATCACTTCCTCAAAAATACAATGCGCCAACTGGAATACAATACTTACAAGCTCTGGAATAAGACTAGCAGGAGGTTTAATATCAGGAGAGGGATTCTTCCAGGGCGACTCACTGTCCCCACTACTCTTCGTAGTAGCCATGATTTCCCATGACAAAGTACTACAGAAGATGGATGCCTGGGTACCAACTCAAAAAAGAAAAAGAGGCACAAATCAACCATCTGATGTTCATGGACGACATCAAGCTGTATGGTAAGAGCATCAAGGAAATAGATACCCTAATCCAGACTGTAAGGATTGTATCTGGGGACATCAGGATGGAGTTGGAAAGGAATAGAAAAAAAAATGCGCCTTAGTCAAACATACAAAAAGGCAAAGTACGAGAACTGAAGGGATAAAGCTACCAGATGGGAGCAACATCAAACACATAGATGAGACAGGATACAAATACCTGGGAATAATGGAAGGAGGAGATATAAAACACCAAGAGATGAAGGACACGATCAGGAAAGAATATATGCAGAGACTCAAGGCGATACTCAAGTCAAAACTCAACGCCAGAAATATGATCAAAAGCCATAAACACATGGGCAGTGGCCAGTAATCAGATACAGCGCAGGAATAGTGGAATGGACGAAGGCAGAACTCCGCAGCATAGATCAGAAAACCAGGAAACAAATGACAATACACAAAGCACTACACCCAAGAGCAAGTACGGACAGACTAAACTAACACGAAAGGAAGGAGGGAGAGGACTACTAAGTATAGAGGACTGCGTCAACATCGAAAACAGAGCACTGGGGCAATACCTGAAAACCAGTGAAGACGAGTGGCTAAAGAGTGCATGGGAAGAAGGACTAATAAAAGTAGACGAAGACCCAGAAATATACAGAGACAGGAGAAAGACAGAAAGAACAGAGGACTGGCACAACAAACCAATGCATGGACAATACATGAGACAGACTAAAGAACTAGCCGGTGATGACAGTTGGCAATGGCTACAGAGGGGAGAGCTCAAGAAGGAAACTGAAGGAATGATAACAGCGGCACAAGATCAGGCCCTAAGAACCAGATATGTTCAAAGTACGATAGACGGAAATAACATCTCTCCCATATGTAGGAAGTGCAATACGAAAAATGAAACCATAAACCACATAGCAAGTGAATGCCCGGCATTTGCACAGAAACCAGTACAAAAAAGAGGCATGATTCAGTGGCAAAAAGCCCTCCACTGGAGCCTGTGCAAGAAACATCAGCTGCCTGCAATGATAAGTGGTACGAGCACCAACCTGAAGGAGTGATAGAAAAACGATCACGCAAAGATCCTCTGGGACTATGGTATCAGAACGGATAGGGTGATACGTGCAAACAGACCAGACGTGACGTTGATTGACAAAGTCAGAAGAAAGTATCACTCATTGATGTCGCAATACCATGGGACACCAGAGTTTGAGAGAAAGAGAGGGAAAAAATGGATAAGTATCAAGATCTGAAAATAGAAATAATAAAGATATGGGATATGCCAGTGGAAATCGTACCCATAATCATAGGAGCACTAGGCACGATCCCAAGATCCCTGAAAAGGAATCTAGAAAAACTAGAGGCTGAAGTAGCTCCAGACTCATGCAGAAGAGTGTGATCCTAGAAACGGCACACATAGTAAGAAAAGTGATGGACTCCTTTGGAGGCAGGATGCAACCCGGAACCCCACACTATAAATACCACCCAGTCGAATTGGAGGACTGTGATAGAGCAAAAAAAAAAAAAATAATAATAATAATAATATAACAAAGTATATTACATCCGCAATACTATGGATGCTTTGAAATCCATAATTTTATTTATAAGAACGTTTAAATAACTTCACATAACACACAAGAAGTTTCCAGCCTATTCAAATACATTTGTTTGATTGAAAAAGGAGAATCGGTCAACCCAAGCACCCTCCTCTTTGATTAAGCCTATTCCTATTTTCTCAGTTAAATCCATTCCTCGTAAACTTTCAGAGTTAAATATGTTCCAGGCAGTCATTTCTTTCCCAGTATTCCTCCTTCATGTTTATCCATGCTATATAGACTTCTGACTAAAGTATACAAGTAGCACAACCCGGTTTCAAGGAAGCCCTTCCCACCCCCCACCCCGGTTTGTGTTAGTGCCCCAACCTCCACAGTATTTCTTTTTCCAGATAGCAAGTCATATGTATGCCAAGTTTGGTTGAAATTGCTCCAGGTGTTTCATAGTTATCCTGGAATATACACACATACATCCATTTTATATATACAGAAATATTACCTATCATTAATCCATATTAATCACATCTTTCCATTTTCCACCCTTCCTTTTTATTTTTGTTTCACAAATGTTACTTTCCAACACCTTGAAATTTACGTTACTTCAGATTCATTAAAATGAATATCGCCTAACTAGGCCGAAGATAGACACATGCTATCTACTGGCCCTATCTTTTCTTCTGCCTTTAGAAAAGGTGCAGTATTGAACTGAATTGAATAAGGAATTTAGGCCAAAGACCAAGGACTGGGACCTATGAGGTCATTCAGCGCTAAAACAGATATAGAGAGTACAAGGTTTGAAAGGTGTGACAGAAAGAAAACCTCTCAGTTGTACTATGAATCAAATGTTAAGAGATGCCGGAAAGTAAGAAGGAAGAAAGAGAATATGAAAAAAGGTTCACTAAAAGCAACGAAAGGTACTGCAGTTAGGGGCTAAAGCACGCTGCAAAGACCCTCAATTATTGCCTACAGTGCACCGCATGAGGTGCACTGACGGCACTCCTCCCTACGGAGTAGATGCAGTGATAGGTTCCACGGTGTTTTGTGCGTCCTGAACAACGCTATACCGATCAAATGCGTCAGGGTGATTGGCTTCCGAGGCATTTGAGTATGGTATTTTTGCGTCCACCAGTAACTATAAATGGAAAAAAAACCTATACTCTGTTTTTTTTTCATCTGTCCATCCGCCTGTGGTGTTTTGTATGGTAACACTGCGTCCCGGGCTTTAAATAGTTACGCTATGTGTAAGTTTTTAGGTAAATAAAAGGATATTTGGGTGTACATTTGCAACTGAAAAAGTGTTTTTAATTTTAATTTACTGTATGCGAATTACACCGTTAATATTCGAAAATAGGATATTATTATAATCTTTGAATGTAAGCTGAATGTAACTATCTAAAGCCAGGACACAGTGTTACCATACAAAAACACCACAGGCGGATGGACAGATGAAAAAAAAACAGAGTATAGTGTTGTATAAGCTAAGCTCAATATCCAATCAATTTTGGGTAATAACGGTAAGGGGGTGGTTTTTGTTTCGACTAATCTCCTCATAAACAAACCCAGGCAGCTGTTTAGTATGATTACAAAACACAATAGGAATCACAGAAATTGGTGAAATATACCTAAGGGATTTATTTCCCACGTATAGACATAAAAACCTTACACAAATTCAAATAGATATTTAACTTATAAACTACTGAACTGCTGAGTTACGCGGAAACTCTGGTCCCCCTCTCTACCGACAAGAAGTGCACTCACTCACAGATGTTTACCTGATATTAGTATTATCATTAAAGTTCAGTTCCTCAGTGGACGAGAGGTTTTTTTCGCGCTCGGCTGCCAGCCCGGTGGTCCGAAGTTCGATCCCGGCTCTGCCAACGCGGAATCAGTGGAATTTATTTCTGATGATAGAAATTCATATCTCGATATAGTGTGGTTCGGATCCCACAATAAGCTGTAGTTCCCGTCCTAGGTGACAATTGGTTCTTGGCCACGTATAAATATCTAATCCTTCGGGCCAGCCCTAGGAGGGGCTGTTAATAA
>NC_061107.1:134819101-134831601 GCF_015104395.2 Macrobrachium nipponense | reverse complement strand
TCAAGTCTGGCCTTGGCACTGGCACTAAGGCCGTTCCTGACTTAGTGGAAGGACTCAAAACGTGGCTCAACATCCATGAGAGGTGGAGCCTGGCACTGCCTGGCAGGCACCTTCAAGTGGTACTGGCTGTGCAGAGGTAGTCCTTGGAGGCCAGTGGAACGGGTCTGGAGCTATGTGAGGGCTTGGGCCCTGATATGGTATAAAGTTAGGAAGAGACTTAAAATCTGGTCCTAGCAAAACATCATAACCTCCTGGTATATAGGTTGCTACTGCCATGGTACATATCTTAAAACGGTGAGGTTGTGTTACTCTCAACCGACAGTAGGTAGGAACATCTTGACATGGTTGAGGTTCTTTCTCATGATGAACTGGTGCCTATCAACCTTAGCTCCGTAAGGAATTTTATCCTCTCAGATGATGGAGACTTGCACACCAATGTCGTCGAAAGCTCGGACCTGGTGGCAGGAGAGTGACCTCTGGGAGGTGCGAGAAATATGGGGCCCTGAGCAGGGGGGCCTAGAGTGGATGGATTCGTCACGGCCACAGCAATGGCAGAAATAGGAGCTTTCTTGGGACATCCCGCCCCAGGCAGCAGTGTGCCCATGCACGGTTTGCATGTGTCACAGAAACTCTTGCTAAAATCCAGCCTGGGCTTGTTGTTTCTGTTCCAACCTGTCCATTGTTTTTTTGTTAATATGTTGGGTAGTCCATTCTGGGGAGTGGCAGCAGCTTGCTGAGGAGGATCCACCTTTGAGAGGCACTGCTCGTGGTGTGACCTGGTTTGTTGCAATGCCCACATACAAGTTTCTGAGGAAGGTTATTGGGGAGCTGGGTAGGCTGAGAGGTGGCAGCAGGAGTGAGGGGAAGAGCAGGACGTATTATTTTTCTTTAAAGAACTCTGCAATGGATGGTGGGTGTCATAGGCATATGCCCATTTACAGCATTCCAAAATAGTCTTAGGGGCCTCGTCCAACAAGTGAGTGGCAAGATCAGGGGAGAGCGCAGGACAGGAAGTCTTCTAATTGAAAGAGTTCTAAGTTCTCCTCAACAGAATGGTGCATTGGAGGCCTTCGGAGTGCTGGTGTCCTTCTTGGCTGCCCACTCTGTCCATGTCTGGTTAGCCCCACTCCATTTCCTTCCTCCACCGGTCTGGGGTCAATTCGTAAGCCCCAAGGATTGCCTCTAGGACGAGGGAGAATCTTATCGCTTATTCAGTAAGGGCCTCGAATGCAGTCCGTCCTTTGCCAGCAAGATGCTTGCCAAGGAGGAGGGCCACTTCCTGAGGGGTTGGGATGCAAGTTTCCAAACACACATGTTCGACATGATCGAGCCAGGTGTCGGGTTCGTTATCGTCCCAAAGCCCTAATGAGGCCGCCCATGCTTTGGAGGTGAGAGGGCGCAGGGGGCGCGGGGACTCGGTGGTGCCAGAGTGGCACTCTGGACTGCCATAGCCAGTTCATGTGCTCTTTCTTTTCTCCTTTCAGCTGCTTGGAATTCTCTTTCAGCTGCTTCTCTTTTCTCTTGTGCTTCCCTCTCTGCTGCTTCTCTCTTCTCATGTGCTTCCCTCTCAGCTGCTTCTCTTCTTTCTTGTGCTTCCTTCTCTTTCTCCCGTTCGGCTGCTCTCTCTTGGGCTGCTTCCTTCAGCTTATCATTCACCCAATTGATCAGCTTTGCGCCCTCCAGCCCCAGGGCTCTTCTGGCTTCTGTGAAGATCTTAGCCTCCTCCAGCGCTGTGTTACTGGCCATCTTTCTAGCCGTAAAACACTAGTAGACTAGCCTGAGAATAATAGGATGGAAGGTAGTTGCAAAACTGCAAATGTCGCCAGAGGTATGCAGAAATGCTCGACGCAGACTTGGCAAGATGACCATAAATCCCTGCAAATAGAGTTACTACTGGTGCGTAACACAGCAAAACCCTCAAGCCGTAGAATCTCTGTAATTTACAGTTCGGCGGAGAACTCAACGCCAGTAAATGGATTTGGTAAAAAATTTTGTTCAAATAAATTAAAGAATTTCTAAAGGTCACTGAAATTCACAGAAATTCAAACGTGAAAACTTGCAAATGAATGTTGTAAAGGCGGAAAATTCAACGCCAGTACGGGTTTGTGAGGTAAAAAGGAAAAAAAACATCTAGTCACGAAATTCATGGAATCCTCACGTGAAAACGTAGCAAGTGAATGTCGTAAAGGTAGAAATTCAACGCCAGTACGGGTTTGTAAATACAAGGGAAAAAAATCTGGTCACCATTCACGGGACTTCAACGTAAAAAATTTTGTTGGCAAATAAATGTTGTAAATGCAGAACCACACTCAAATACGGTTTTGTGAATAAAAGGAAAAAAAAATCTGGTCCCGAATACGCGGCATTTCAACGTGAAAAACGTGGCAAATACAGTTGATAATAATAAATGTATATGGGATCTCCCTTTTGTTTTGTTTTTTTATGTATATCGTCTCGAGGATGGAGACGGGAAGTTGATGAAAATATATTTTTCCTTTTCTACCAACGCAAATCCCTGGTCTATCTTACCCTTGAACCTAGCTTTGCTCAGAATTCATAATGCTAGCTCATACACATTAAAAGGGAAGAGGAAAACCTGGGATAAAGATCTCTCACCCCATATAAATATACTGCCTACTCACAACCCCGTTTTTATCCATAACTCTCGCGAAACTAAGACCGTCGCGTCCACGAATTAAAACCCCAGAGAATGAAGCCGCACACGGGTCGTCTAGACAGTGATGAATGAATCACAAATGTTTTCAAGGCTGTGTTTTTTTTGGAAACTACGCTAAGGGTAACATATGCCCTTGTTCGAAATGTAAAAGTATTTGCCCTTATATTATTACTCTCTGCACAGAAAATAACAAAAAGAAAACGCTTACCTTTAATTTTGCTTATCCTAACGTTGAGAATGTTTTATGCTAACACTGTTGTTTCCTTTCTTACTTATTGACTCATCTATTCCTTTGTTAATGGACAGGGTAATGGATAGGTTTGAGCCGCGTGGCCTTGGGATTTAAAAAATCCTGTCCTGTTTTAGACCTGTGAGCACCACGAGCAGCAGCGAGGGAGAGAGAGAGAGAGAGAGAGAGAGAGAGAGAGAGAGATAGCACGCGTTGATCCACATAAAAAAAAAAAATAAAACACAAAATATCTTTACAACGCGGGATTCGTGATTAACTACCAATTCACGAAATATGCCACTTATTTTCATTTTGAAACTTACTCCCTAACCTCTATTCTTTATGCAATGGCACATAACATTAAAATTTCTCTCTCGAGCTGTGTCTATCGGCCTGAACGTTGGTCTATTTCCTATCGCTATAAAGGCAAGTCAGATTTATACATCCCTAACTAGAATACCTAGTTCTACACAAATAACTAGAAAATAAAATAAAATCTATTTTGTTTTATTCCGTTTGTGGAGAATTTGGAAAACCTTGCTTTTGCTTGCTCATAAAAATATTAAATTCAGATTCGTTTCTTTCGTGATTTTAGCTTAACAATCGCTACACAAGACTAGCCAGGTCGCCATTATTCTAATACTCACCTTGATCACTCCTGGGAAATATAATTAACACTGAAAAATTTGGCCTTGACTGGAGGACGAGGGATCATACAGTAAACTACTCAGGCATAAGGCCTATATTACTGAAGAAGGAGGAAGTTACATAAAAGCTGGACTCTAGTTTTAAAAGCAATGTTTTTACAATGAATTTACAGAGGTCCAGGAGACTAAAAAAAATGGGGGATCGCTTTGTCGATCCACCGGGACACATGGCTGGAGTAATCCTCTCACTGCGTTAGGAGATTTTGCGCAACAGATCAGAAATGCAAGCTTGCTCCAAGGATTTCCAACTCCTACCACAATCAGGCACAGCATTTGTCTGCAAATAGAGGACACAGGCATAAGGCAAGGGGGCACACGAGGGTGAACATTACACATTCTACTTTCTTTCAATCAAAACGGCCACTCGTGGGGTCAATGAAATGACAGGGAAATTTACACAAAGAGAACTATTTCCTGGCTTGAATTCACTAGGGGGATGTTACTAGTATCACAGGGGAGTAATTGCAGAATTGAGCCAGATGGGGGAATGAGAAACTACACAAGTTGCCTTGGAAAAGGAAATGAAATACAGACAAAGGTAAAAACAATTCCCTGGCTGAAATGAAACTCCTCTTAAGATTGCCGCACACTGAGCCGGAACAGAACCGCCGCCAAAGCCACCAAAGCCACTGAAGCCTCAGAACAGAACAGAAACGATGTCCAGCGTGTACACTGAGCCAGAAGCCACAGAACGGAAACCGATGCAGTCAGTTACATGTGGTAGTAGAAAGGTCATGTGTGTTCTGCATTATAATAAAAAAAACAACAATTATGGAGTGACTCACCGCCCCCCTCAGCAGCGATGAAGAAGTGCTAGTGCTATGTCTAGCAGTAAAGGCTGAAGAGAGGAGGAAGAAGGGAAAGCAGCAAGAAAATCAATGGGATACATAATATATGCCAATCAAGGGAGGGAGAAGGGTAATATAAAACATTATTCCCACATTTAAAACGGGACAACATAAAGTTCTTCCATATTTCCGTATGAGCTACGAAAAATTTTGTGAACTACTATTACATATAGAAGCAGACATATGCAAACCATTTTAAAGTATGCTGTTAGATGATCTCTACCTGAACTTTTATTTGAAAAGTATGTTTTATTTTTAAATTATATCGTGAGCAGAGCTGAAGTATTGCACTTTCTTCTCTCTGAGGATGATGTCCTAGCCGCTCTTTTAGTAGGGGGCGGAATACTGACAGAGTCCGAAAGTGCGGCAGCGTCTTCTTCATGTAACTCATGCGGTGTGATGTCTCCCGACATCTCTTCATCATAGGTTCCTACTCCTCAGTCAGGGTTCTCGTCCTGCATCCCGATGTCTCCCAAACTACTTGTTTGAGGTCTTTTTTGAAGTACATGCGCCTTCAAAAAAAGAGATTTGTTTGCTCATACTTCCATGGAGCGGCATTAAACTGCTTTCTGGCCACTCACTGTTTTTTTTTCTCCTGTTCAATGCCTTTCTGTAGCAATCTCTCAACGAACCCCACTTCTTTTTCAACACTGGCACTGGAAAAATAGTAAGATTTAGCTTAAGCAATACATTTAAAATACAATTATGCTATTTATTTTATTCACAACTGAAAGTGTGTGCATCTCTTCTTCAGATATCTGGGCCATGGCGGAACCTACAGGACACTGTCATTTAGCTACAGATTAGGAGAGTCAATTGTTAGAGTCATTGTTTACTCCACTTGTAAATCTATTTGGGAGAAATTGAGACCAATAGTAATGGCACCACCCGACGCTTCAAAATGGGTACAAGTAGAAGAAGGTTTTGCAACCAAATGGCAGTATCCAAACGTAATAGGTGCTATAGATGGCAAACATGTAGTGATAACAAAGCCAAATAATAGTGGCTCACTATATTTCAATTACAAGAAAGAATTCAGCATTGTGGTGATGGCGCTAGTAGATGCTGACTGTAAGTTCATCATAGTACATATTGGAGCCCATGGGAAAAAGTAGCGATGGTGCCATCTTCAGAGACTCAAAATTAGGTAAAACTTTGTTATCTAATACATTGAATATTCCCCCACACCTAAAGCGTTACCTAACACAAATATTGTACTCCCTCTATGTCGTGGTCGGAGACGAAGCCTTCCCACTAAATAAGAATATCATGCGACCTTATCCAGGATCTCAGTTGGCTAATAATGAAGCAAATAAAATATATAACAACCGACATTCCAGAGCTAGATGTGTCTCGAAAATGCATTTGGCATCATAACAAAAAAATTTAGAATTTTAGTCAGAAACTACAGATAACACCAGACCATGTTGATACTGTTGTTTTAGCAACCACGCGTTTGCACAATTTTCTACGACATTGATACACATCTTTAGGGCCCAGGTGAGCTTGAGGAAAAAGAAATACCTAAGGGAATTCAATCAATTTGTGGCGTGGGAGGCAATGCTATGCGTGAGGCATTCGACATTAGGGATAGCTTTAAAAACTATTTCATTTCACCTCAAGGTAATGTACCGTAGCAGAATGAAATGATAAACAGAGGGAAGAAGCACCATTAACATTTTGAATTGTAATAGACAAAGTAATTTATTATTGTGCATCTAAATATAAGAGCAATTAATTAAAATGGATTTTTTTTTTTCTTACCTGGCATTTCCATTAATTTGGCCAGTTCTTTCTTTGCCCAAGCATTCCCCCTTCCTAGTATTGTCCATAATAATATTGATGACCATATTATAAATTTATCTCATATTGGAAGACATAATTCATGAGTTTTTCGTCAATATCTGTCATTGCTAATGATTGGTGCGTGTTTTTAAGCGTGTAATTAATTAGAGCATGCACTGAAATAAACCCAGCACTGGCTGCTTCAATGGTTTGCTATCACACTAACCTCCGAATTCCTCAGCAACCCTCTCTAAAACAACCGCTTGCAGTCGTTCTGCGCATGCGCAGCCTGTCAGACGCCACCGACACTTCAGAAAAAAATATCTTTCCAAGAATACTGCGTCGGTTCCGTTCTGTTCTGGCGCGTTGGTTCCGTTCTGATCTGGCCCAGTGTGCGCAGTCAGGTAAGAATGCATGCTTTTGATTCCTATCGGACGTTTCGGTTCTGTTCGGGCGCGTCCGTTCGGGCTCAGTGTGCGGCAAGCTTTACAGTACCTGGATATGGGAGAGCTGGTAGTGTTCTCCTTGATGTCCTCCCTGCACCATGGACTTTAAAAATATATTTGCTTCTTCCCAGAGAGCATGGGAAAGTAGACAAAAGGAGGGGGGGGGGGGGGAGGGGGGGGGGGAGAAGGCAGCGTCTCGGGTGAAGGAGGGATCTGACCTGTCGTAGGTCTGGCGTTCTTCTGAGAGTGAGCCGTTGATTCCAAATCCTTTTGAATGGTCGGCTCTGTAGGGGGTAATTCCAACAACCAATGGGAGAAGAGATAGCTTTTGTAAGAGAATTGAGAGAATGGATTCTTCCACTTGGAAGGGGTAACTTGGATAGATACACAAATAGGCATGAAACTTGGTAAAAGACTATTTTCCTTGGTTCTGGCTTAAAATCTTGAACAATATATATATATATATATATATATATATATATATATAATATATATACTTAGTACGATAGTATTATGATCATAACCTGACTTATTTATTTCCTCGTGAAAGCAGTCATAACTAGATTTTTTCATGAAGTTTTAGTGCCATGTTCAGTGTTACTATTACCTATCATCTCATAGATTTTCTATACCACGGAAACATTAAGCTATTCTGTAACCTATTGATGTAAGTGGCAAGCCCAGAATACTAGCTTGAGATACTAATATATAAATGGATGAAAAAGTTCCTATTATATTTTTTTAACAGCAAAATACCAAACAGATGAATTGAAGCAATTTGCTTTGAAACCTTAATCCCATGACAGTTGTTTTAAACCACTGGAGGTTTCTTAAATAATAGAATTAATAGATATCTGAGCACAATCAGCTAAATTCAGTCTGGGAGAGATGTTTTAAAAAAATGTTCAGGCAGGGGGATGTTTTACTAGCATCTATGAATAAAAACAACAATGAACACGTTATATTTCAGACAAGATAGGTACACTTTTATATAATTCAGCTTGAGGGTACATTTTTCTTAATATTTAAGAGAACTTGGAGTTGAAATACAAAATTTTAGAACAAAGCCCAAGCGCTGGAACTGTTAAGGTCACACAGCGCTGAAAATAAAGTTGAAACACTTTTTAAGCAAAAGTGGGAAGTAACATGTAAGAAAGCGGATATTTAACTGGGAATATCTAAAAGGAATGAAAACAGTTGGAGCTGGGGACCGAAGGGGCACTGTAAACAACCTTATGTAATGCTTACAGTGCACCGCGTCAAGTCCACTGCCGGCACCACCTGCTTACAGGGATTTTAAGACAATTTTAAAATGCACGGATGAGGTCATGACAGAACTATCATAAACATCAGTTGGTTACGATCTTACCAATTACCTGTCATGGGGAGAGTATTTGAATTGTATAACTTTATGTACAGGACCTGAATTCTACTGTTAATGCACACCCGAGTCAAAATTACCTCACCTCTCTCTCTCTCTCTCTCATATATATATATATATATATAT
The DNA here is from genome assembly GCF_015104395.2 of Macrobrachium nipponense. Taxonomy (NCBI): domain Eukaryota; kingdom Metazoa; phylum Arthropoda; class Malacostraca; order Decapoda; family Palaemonidae; genus Macrobrachium; species Macrobrachium nipponense. Next base: position 134,823,402 of record NC_061107.1, on the reverse strand, counting down.
ATATATATATATATATATATATATATATATATATATATATATATATGTATATATATACATATATATATATATATATATATATATATATATATATATATATATATATATATATATATATATATATATATATATATATATATATATATATATGTGTGTGTGTGTGTGTGTGTGTGTGTGTGTGTGTGTGTGTGAGTGTGTGTGTGTGTGTGTATAAAGAAAAGCCGTTTAAAAACTAATAACAGAAACTATCGTAAATGCCTTTTAAAACATAACACTTAGAGACCTGGTTGAAAACGGGGGAATGTTCTCCAAGTGCAATAAACGAATTCGACATAGATAGTTTTGAAGCAAAGCCAAAATCTTCTTATACCAAAGGCATAAGTTCAAATCATGGCCGGGTGAAATTCACTTATGTTACTTAATTTTGACTTTAACACAGTAAGATATTTTTCAACCTTAGTAGAGGCAAAACACCAAAACATAATATTAGTGACTGATACAAAATAATCTTATCTTCATAAACAATTTCGCTCCATTTGACATCAAGATCTTATTTATTCTGCCAAGTGTTTGATTTCCGCCCTTTTTGGTCTTTCATTAAGCTGTAGTTCAAGGAAACTTGCATTGATATCACTGTCTTTCAATAATTGCAAGTGTCAAATCATGTCTGATATATTTATTTTATTCTTAGGAGCATCTTGAGTCGCACCTCTCTGAATATATGATGCAGTCCTTTAAGTAAGCTTCTATATCTTTGCTGATTAAAAAAAATAATTTACCCAGTCTATACCTGTCAACAATATAACAATGAATATCAAACGAATATATGTATAATTTCTCTTGATAACTTGATTGAAAAAAAGAGGTAACACCCATTTCATTTCCCAAAAAATTGTCCAGCGAACTTTGTTCTCTCTCTCTCTCTCTTATCTCTCTCTCTCTCTCGTCTCCTCTCTCTCTCTCTCTCTCTCTCTCTCTCTCTCTCTCTCTGTATATTTTCTTGCTCTGATAAAGATACCATATATACGTTTCCTATTTAAGCTTTAAATAAGTGGGTAAAAATTATGACAATCAACGACAATAATTTTCTTAAAATCTTCAAGGCATGAGACTCTAACTAATGTACACATAATATTAAACGGCAAAAAAATTAAAAGTCAACTGTTAGAGTATAATATTTCTTGAGCATATTTAAATGAAATATTACTATTCAGCTTTAAATATAACACAAACCTACGATTCAGTATTTGCCTTTTCTGTCTGAAGTTTTTCCATACCAAAGTGTAGTTATGTAAAACTATTCAGCTTCCTAGTGAAATCTGCATCCTCGTATAGAAATTTACTCTGCGCCGACCAGTCAAAGCAACCCCTTTTCAGTAATTAACAATATGACTTGAAATGATAATGTAAACTGAGCTCTTTGAAGATAGTAAACCCCAAGAGCATATGCTTGTAAATCCTAGCGGCAGCTAAACTTTGACAAGACTATTCAACTGTCTGAAAGCTAATTAGAACCAAAGGCATCGGAGGTAAAGTTCAATAGACCAAACTCAATTATAAACCAACCCTGTTTACAATCAAGTTAACTCTAAGTTGTCTTCTATTTGAATAACCAGGAATAAAGCTGCAACTGCCCATGTCAGCAAGAACGGTATACGTATTATTCAGTCTTCCTCGGTAACAGGATTAATAGACGTATTTGAATGCATGTTCTACAATGCAACTGAGAGCAAAGAAGAAAATACGATTTCAGAATACATAATGCTTTATTTGTTTTATCGACCACATATCTGACGTAGAGGATCCATCCCCGTTTTCTCCGTCCCCTCCCATCCTGCACCACATACACACACAAACACACACACTTACACGTATATATATATATATATATATATATATATATATATATATATATATATATATATATATATATATATATATATATATATATATACATATATATATATGTGTGTGTGTGTATATATATATATATATATATATATATATATATATATATATATATATATATATATATATATATATATATATATATATATATATATATATATATATATATATATATAATATATATAGATATAGATATATATATTTATATATATATATATATATATATATATATATATATATATATATATATATAGTTATATATACTATAACACTACTGTGTATTATTAGAAAGCCTTATTTTGAAGACACTTTGCTCTCCATTTTTTTACTTGTATTCATTAGGAATTCTTTAACTCTTTGTATCGGATGTTACCAACTTTTACACTCTATATATAATATATATATACAATATTATAATATAATTAATATATATATATATATATATAGTATATATTAATATATATAACATATATTTATAGATAAATAAACCTTCTCCCCATACAACACGATATTGGATAGCTCCAAGAAATGAAACAACAGTTTATCACAGCCACATTCATCCTTTACCATTCTTTGTATTTCCTGTATCAATTTCCACAACCTGTCGTTACTGCTGAGTGTAATAACATTGGAATGCCCAGAGGTTTTATCATTTTCTACTTCTTTTTTAAAAAGTCATCATAATCTTCTTTAATAGTGACACATACACAAATTGATTGATACATACTGACTAATATAAAACTAATCATCTGCTATATCAGTTGGCCACGTACAACTTTATTTTACCACCAAGGGCTAATATTTGTATTATGTGTGAAACCATTTAGCGAAAATCAGATTAATGAATGATTATATTCATAACAGATTTATTTGTGCAGGTCTGTCAAATTGCCTGTTAAGCATATCAACTTTAATATGAACAGAACAAAAACTGTATTAGTTCAGCACTGTCTTTGAACACTTACTTTTTAATGAAGGTTTGGATCAGACGTGTATTTTCAATTGAGAATAAAAGTTAATTACTTATGTAAATGTATCTGGAAAACAATTAATTGCTCAGTCCACAAAAACTGAGCGAGGGGACATCCTGACTCCTGTTGTCAGATTATTAATTATTAATTTATTATTATCATTATTTTTTTTTTTTTTTTTTTTTTTGCTCTATCACAGTCCTCCAATTCGACTGGGTGGTATTTACAGTGTGGGGTTCCGGGTTTGCATCCTGCCTCCTTAGGAGTCCATCACTTTTCTTACTATGTGTGCCGTTTCTAGGATTACACTCTTCTGCATGAGTCCTGGAGACTACTTCAGCCTCTAGTTTTTTTCTAGATTCCTTTTCAGGGATCTGGATCGCGTGCCTAGTGCTCCTATGATTATGGGTACGATTTCCACTGGCATATCCCATATCCTTCTTATTTCTATTTTCAGATCTTGATACTTATCCATTTTTTCCCTCTCTTTCTCTTCAACTCTGGTGTCCCATGGTATTGCGACATTAATGAGTGATACTTTCTTCTTGACTTTGTCATCAACGTCACGTCTGGTCTGTTTGCACGTATCACCCTATCCGTTCTGATACCATAGTCCCAGAGGATCTTTGCCTGATCGTTTTCTATCACTCCTTCAGGTTGGTGCTCGTACCACTTATTACTGCAAGGCAGCTGATGTTTCTTGCACAGGCTCCATGGAGGGCTTCTTTTTGCCACTGAATCATGCCTCTTTTTGTACTGGTTCTGTGCAAGTGCGGGCATTCGCTTGCTATGTGGTTTATGGTTTCATTTTTCGTATTGCACTTCCTACATATGGGAGAGATGTTATTTCCGTCTATCGTTCTTTGAACATATCTGGTTCTTAGGGCTGATCTTGTGCCGCTGTTATCATTCCTTCAGTTTCCTTCTTTAGCTCTCCCCGTCTGTAGCCATTGCCAACTGTCGTCGCTGGCTAGTTCTTTAGTCTGTCTCATGTATTGTCCGTGCATTGGTTTGTTGTGCCAGTCCTCGTCTGTCTGTCTTTCTCCTGTCTCTGTATATTTCTGGGTCTTCGTCTACTTTTATTAGTCCTTCTTCCCATGCACTCTTTAGCCACTCGTCTTCACTGGTTTTCAGATATTGCCCCAGTGCTCTGTTTTCGATGTTGACGCAGTCCTCTATACTTAGTAGTCCTCTCCCTCCTTCCTTTCGTGTTATGTATAGTCTGTCCGTATTTGCTCTTGGGTGTAGTGCTCTGTGTATTGTCATATGTTTCCTGGTTTTCTGATCTATGCTGTGGAGTTCTGCCTTCGTCCATTCCACTATTCCTGCGCTGTATCTGATTACTGGCACTGCCCATGTGTTTATGGCTTTTATCATATTTCCGCCGTTGAGTTTTGACTTAAGTATCGCCTTGAGTCTCTG
>NC_061107.1:134804101-134814101 GCF_015104395.2 Macrobrachium nipponense | reverse complement strand
GGGCGAATTATGTTCATGTATAGATACATAGATATACAAAGATACATGCTCTACTAACGCTTTAACATTCAACCTGAGGAAGATCCGACTATTATGACTGGATATAGATGCTGAGAGATACAATATCAGAACTCATTCCAATTGAATTTCAAGAATTCATTAAGCAAGATATGCTCTTAACAGAGCCATCTGGTTGATATGGGTATTTCATTATCTGCAACTGAAGACGAAATAGCGATCAGAGGGTATAGCTTTCCCATTGTATTGCAATATCTTGATATTAGTAGATATGATCTCAGACTACTCAACTACTCAAGATGCAACTGGATAAATTTAATATATATATATATATATATATATATATATATATATATATATACATATATATATATATATATATATATTAGGGCTTGTGCCTTGTATGATAAGGCGCCCTATGAGGTAATGTTAGACTAGCGATAATCTTACGCTAAGTCGGTTGGTATTGCACTTCCATCTTCAATGGATGTCTGGGGGTTTGTAGATCACTTACGAAGTCGGTATTATCTTGTTGGTTATTACGACGATGTGTTAAACTCATGGTGAGGAGGTTCTTGTAGAAAACACGAAATATAAAATATATGTATTCTTCTGAAGTTTTACATGCTGAAGATCAGATATGATTGTACAAGTCTTCTAATAACGATAGCTTGATCGCTTCTGCCAATGATGATGGCTAATCCTATTCCTCTACATGATAAAGCTTAGGTAAAGAGGTACAGGTCTTCTAATGACGATAGCTAACTCTGTTCTGCTCGTCTACCATCTCTGTTACAAGTTATGAAGAACAGACAGTAGTTTTTCGAAATATGAACATACAATACAAATATAGTTTCATCGAACACACAATCAAAATGAGACAACGCTACAGATTCGACTAGGACGTTTGAATTATAGGTCGGGGTAGTTGTCTCAAGCAGGGAGCTTGGACTAATGTTTAAATCAATTGAATGACTACAGGTGACGGCATGTTATCTTAGCCTACATACTTATTGTATACGTCATCTTTAGCGTCTCTAGTCTGATCACATTCCTGCAAGCAATCTGGTTGACCTCTTTAGTTTTAGCACTTTTATATATATGACTAACATTCCATATTTTTATTATGTAAACACTTACATCAGCTCGGTCAGCTACCAAACCAACTACTGAATATTACTCAAACTTGACTTGCATTTGACTTATAGGAGTGTGATACAGACACTATGTGAATTAATATATATATATATATAAGTAATAAAAATTCATGGTATACATGAATTGATTCAAGTAGTAAAATATAAAACAATGAATATTGGTAAATAATAGTATCACGTGAGTATATAATATACAGTTTTTTTCACTTCATTTTCTTAACCCTCTACGGCCGGAGCCCTAAAAATCAAAAACGCTCCCTGTATGCCGGGCCTGGTTTGGAGTGAGCGCGGAAGTGGAAAAATAATTTTTTCAAAAAAATTACAGCGCGCGTACTTTTGAAGATTAAGAGTTCATTTTTGGCTCCTTTTTTTGTCATTGCCTGAAGTTTAGAATGCAACCATCAGAAATGAAAAATATATCATTATCATATGTAAATAATGCGATATATGGTAGCGAAAAAAAACAATTCTACATAATAGTATTCAAATCACGCTGAGCAGAAAACGGTCAAAGCTAACCAGTTACTTTTTTTTGCGTTGTATTGTACACTAAATTGCAATCATTTTGATATATACCAATTGGACAGAAAACAATAAAAGCAACACCGGAAAAGATATTATCAACACGAAAATGATGTACGAATTCGTAACGAGCGGACGTAAAAAAAAAAATGTTATTTTCAAAAAATTCACCGTAATTCTAAATAATGTTCTAGAGACTTCCAATTTGTTTCAAAATTAAGACAAATGATTGAATATTACGATACTGTAAGAGTTTTAGATTATAATTGCAGATTTTCGACCATTTCGGACGAGTTAAATTTGACCGAATGTCGAAATTTTAATATATATATTTTTTTATATGGACATATTTCAAAAGATGGAAAAAGCTACAACCTTCAAAATTATTTTTTATTGTATTCTTCATGAATTTGCGCACATTTTGATATATGAAAACTCTATAAAAAGGCTAATATGAAAAGGAGCAAATATTAGGATATGCCATGTACGTATTTCGGAGACTTTTGCGGCCGCGAATCGGCGCGCGGAGTGAAGGTAAATATATTTTTCAAAAATTCACCATAAATCACAATATTGTTTAGAGACTTCAAATTTGTTTCAAATGAAGAAAAATGACAGAATATTACTAGGCCGTAAGAGTTTTAGCTTACAATTGCGTTTTTTAACTATTTCGGTAGAGTCAAATTTGACCGAACGTGGTTTTTTTTCTATTTATCGTGATTTATATGCAAATATTTCGAAAAAAGAGAAAAGCTACAACCTTCAATCATTTTTTAGTTGTATTCTATATGAAATTACGCACATTTTCATATATAAAACTTTATGTAACAGCTAATTTTAAATGGTGCAAACATTTCGACAATCGAACAAAAAATTCTGATTTTTTCGGAAGTTACCGCGCGAACGTAATGTTTTTTTTTTTGCATAAATTCACCATAATCGAAATATTGTGCTAGAGACTTCCAAGTCGTTGACAAATGAAGGTAAATGATTGAATATACTAGAATATAAGAGTTTTAGCTTACAATTGGCGTTTTTTCGACCATTTCGGTAGAGTCAAAGTTGACCGAAAGTTGAAATTTTTGCACTTAACTTATTTATATGAAAATATTTCAAAAACTGATAAAAGCTACAACCATGGGTTGTTTTTTTGTTGTATTGTGCAGGAAATTGCGCACATTTCCATATATAAACTTTATGTAACGGCAAATTTAAAAGGGTGCAAACATTAGGACAATCGCACGAAAAATTTATCGGAAGAGTTATCGCGACGAACGTAAGGAAAAGGTTTTTTTCATAAATTCACCATAAATCGAAATATTGTGCTAGAGACGTTCCAATTTGTTGCAAAATGAGGCAAATGATTGAATATTACTAATAAATGTAAGAGTTTTAGCTTACAATTGCGTTTCTCGACCATTTCTGTAGAGTCAAAGTTGACCGAAGGTTGAAATTTTTGCACTTATCGTTATTTATAGAAATATTTCAAAACTAATAAAAGCTACAATCATGAGTATTTTTTTAGTTGTATTGTGCATGAATTGCGCACATTTTCATATATAATACTTCATGTAAAGGATAATTTAAAATGGTGCAATAATTATGTCAAGTGACGAAATAATTTCCAGATGTGTCACTGATACTTTTTAGTGCGATAAGAAAGAAATTCGCGCTTGCGCGCCTGCGTAACGATTGTAAACAAAACAACGCCTTGATCCGTGAACTCCCAGCATCCCCCAAGGCGCGTGATACAAAAGTTTTGGCTGGTAGGCCTATAAGTATTTTTCCGCGAATTTTAAAAAAACTTTTTTTGAGCCGACGTATGATACGTCCAATCGGCATACGGGAGACATTTTGACTCGACGTTTAATTTAAACGTCCAATCGGCGTAAGAGGGTTAAGACACATATGCTACAGAAAATACTAATGTACTCTGACAATTGCATAGAATGAAGATTAACATGATAAAAATCATATTTTAACTGATAAAAAATTTCATATATGAATTGATAAAATCATTAATGTTTATGCTGATTGATTCGTTGATTTCGATTCATTAATCAATATACTAACTCATATATAACTGCAGATATTGGTAAGATAAAAGGTAACAGATTGATTATAGGCTACCTGATTTGTTTATACATATGTATATGATTCATAAAATTATGATTAATATATGTGCACTTTAATAGATTCCTATTGCGTACACGCAAAGATATATTTAGATTCTGTTATTTATGATCATTTATATAAGAGATTCCTATCGCGTACACGCAAAGATATATTTCGACTCTGTTATTTATGATCAATTTATATATAGGATGATACTTTATATATATAGGATACATGACGAGGTTATACTACTTCACATTTAACTAGCTTTCGAACAACTTTTCGTCCATTACACAGTTCCAGACAACACCTATAGCCAAATGAAACGGCCTATTTCACAGGGTTAAAAACAAGGGGAAAATTTGCCTGGGCGGTCCAACGTTCTATCGCGCTCATACTTATTCTCTGCATGCTAAGCTACATGATTACGTTCGCCGATGAATAAAAAAAACATCCCCAGCATGAGTCCTTCGCCAGCAAAAGTAGAGTTGAATATCCTTCGGGTCGTAATTGTCGAAGTATGTCCTTTCGTAGTCGATTCCGCAGCCGCCGGAGCATTCCGCATGAAAACGAGATTAACGACGAGATACGGTGTCGGTCGAAGAAGTCCATGATGGTGCTTATTCCTTTCACATTGTAGGCGGTTGTTACTCGACTGCCGTCGTCCCGCAGGCGACGAACGATTTTTTGAAGTTGCGATGTGAAACTCTCGTACTGCAGGATACTGTAACAGGTTCCATTAATCAGCCTGCAAGTGAAATTATACTTGTCACAAGGGCAAAGTAAATTCAGACAACATCCAAATACAGGGGAGGGAAGAGAGCTATTTAGACCAGACTTAACCCACATGAATCGCTGATATTTTGGAAATTCAAAAGAGTCCGCTGTACAAACTTTTTTATCCATGGCATTAACAATGAGTGAACCTATCCAGGTCTATGATGACTGTAAAAATATCCATATTATAACAAATAAACAGATATCAATACAAATACCCAAAGAAAATTCGATATTACTGGTAGTAAATTACTAGACAAAGAAGTGGAAAAACGGAGCTATTTGTAAGATTGCAGGCAACATAAGAGTCAAAGAGAAGATTAATCATGATTCTGTATTTCTCTATGCTAACTGAAATTAAGTTGTGATAAAATCTGATCCTATGTGCCCTAACAAAAGTTTCATATTCAATTTTCTCGCGCGCATCATCTGAGGTTAATTTTAAAAACTTTATTAATAGGTAGGAGGTGCAACAGAAAAAACCCACTATGTAACTAATTTCTAAATAAACTTTGGGTTTTTTCAAGAAAATGTGACATTTTCCCATGAATGTATTTACCTGGATTGTAATAAGCTAATGTTGCAAGTAAATAATCCATATCCATATCGTGATACTTCTAAATGTCTATGAGGTTCAGAAAAAATTAATTCATTTTGATGTTATAGAAATTCTATTTCCTATTTTGTTTATTAATTTTAAAATGATTGTTAAGTTGCATTGCGCATAGTACCGATAGACACTTGTACCTAACGTCTGCCTTGCCCATGAGAAGTTCAGGGCTAAGCATTCCTTTCTCCAGCAACCTGCTTTGCAATCGCGAGATGAAGCCTGTGTAAGCAGATTATTGAGGTTAAAAGGAACAAATGCTGATACGGCAATGATGACGTCGTCACTTGGCAGGAGATTGCTCTCAGCCAGCTAAGAGTTACGTTACTTGCTGTAAGAGATACGACTTTAGGATAAATTTTTTGTTTTTTAATATTCGACCCACATAGAAGAATGTCTGAAAAAAACAGTACCAAAATTGAACAATATATTAGTTTCATGCTGAAATCTGCATAATTGTAATTATGTTAAATTAAATATTCCTTATTCAAACTAATGAAAAAAGTTTCCATACAAATTCTATATATATTATTAGCCCTGTATAAGATTCATATAGGATTATTCCATAGATAAGATTTTCACTTCTAGACTTCCTGACTTTAAAATCTCTTTTATTTTATTTTATTTATTTATTTATTTATTATTATTATTAGTATTATTATTTTTTTTCATTTATTTATTTATTTATTATTATTAGTATTATTAATTTTTTTTTTTTTCATTGACTACGAATATAAATCACCGGGACAGACAATATGTCAGTAGGTTTTGGATATGTGTTAGAACTTTTTAGCTTATTTGTCATTACTAAAGCGTTAAAGTTAAGTTAGTTCAAATCTTTACGCATATATATTTGGATATTTAATTAATCTATGGTTACGTTTTGCTTATTGATTTTATCGTGATTTCCTTTTTTATTATAATTTGTAACCCTTCCGACTTCTTACGAGTGTATTATATTGACTCCACTTGTATCCATATTTATCTTATTTTTTTTTTTATATTTATTTATTTATATATTTTTTTATATATATTTGATAAAATAATGGTTGGCTTGAATATGTGGAAAAGTGTTCTAGCGGCGTACCGTATAAGGCTACTTGCGGCATCAATTCTATAGATACAAGATATAAATGATAAAGGTATTTAAAAACCGCGAGAACCGCCCTATAATCCAGTTCGGATCCAATATCACGAGTTGTAACTCGTAAGACATTGACACTTCCTATTTAATTATCAGTTATTCTAACCAAACCGATTGACTCTGGGTGATAAAATATATTAATGGTTTTCTTAATGGAAAGGAATTCACACCACGTGTTATGGAGATTATTATTGATTTACACCACCCGAGTCACATTATCATGTGTTGAATTCCATGTTTACTGATTTAGCACTCATAAATATTCCTAATGCACTCAATTGCGGTGTTTGTTTTTAGTGCTATTAATTCTATATAACGTGTCAAGGAACTATTAACACTAAGAAGTGTTCATTCCCTCTGTCAGACTCGTAATTCTGTTAATAATTCTACGTATATTCTTTAAGGATTGATTTGGCACAGGATAGCCCCCTAAACTGACGTTGTCTTAGTGTAATCCCTTGTTTTCATGACACGTGTTACAATTAGTTATGTGCTTTTTATATCTGTAAGCATTGTAGGCCAGTATAATAGTGATTTGGCTTTCTGTGACATAGTAGGGAAAACTGGATGACGGAATGCAACCAGTTTATGACGATTGGTATGAAAGAGATTATTACTACTACCTGTCGTTAGTCATCTGCTGTGTTCTTCGGGTTTCCTCGTCACGGACCTACATAATAATACATTTGATTACATTATTCTGATACACATACTTAAATATACTTTTGCTTTAGGGTTTCTGCTCGAAGTGTTTATTGTTTTTTGCCTAGCCACTGACCCTCCCGGTTTCGTTCGAAATGTTTATTGTTTGGTGTTTATTGCTGCTGACTCTGTTTCCGTTCGAAGTGTTTATTGTTTGGTTTATGTCTGTTGACTCTTGCTTTGTTCAGTTTGTAAACAGTTCTGCGCTCCAACCCAGATATTCAATGCTCGCGATCTCTTGGGGTTTAAGGAATTTTTCTTGTTTAGATACGGTTTTTAACAATACACGGATGTTCTATATCTTTTAGTCCAATTAATGGTTCTTTGCTGTATGGTGGCGGGATTGCGGATAATGCGTCAGCCTATGATATTTGCCTTCCCAGGTAGATAACTTATCTTGGCTCCAAAGACCTGAATGATCATTTGTCACCGAGTTCCTTTTGGACTGTGATTAAAGCCTTTGAAAAAAGAAAAACTCGGTAAAGGACTCATGTTCAGTAAGGACTTTATCAGGATAGCCATAGATTATGAACATTAAGATGTACTAGTGAGTTAAAGATACCTAGCCCTTCCTTGCCTATTACTGCATATTTACTTTCAGAGGGCTTTAGTTTACGTGATAAAAAGCTATAGGAAAGAACTGTTTATCATATTACTGAAGTAGTACCCTCTTACCCCTTGGTCTGAGGCTCTGTTGCAATAAAAAAAATTCCTTATTTAAATCAAGGATTTTTAAGTTAGGTGAGCTGCATTATTCCGTTTTTAAGATATCGAACGCCTGTTGATGCTTTTTAGACCATAATAAAATCTACGCTCTTCTTCGTAAGATCTGTTAAAGGAGCTGTCATGATTGAAGAGTTACATATTTGCATACGATTGTAATACCCACTACAGCGCAAAAGTGCTGTATCCCCCTTTTACGTTAATAAGTACCTTCCGAAAGTTATGAATAGCCGGCACCTTACCATGGACTACTTTAAGACCTTGACTAGACACACAAAACCTAGATAAACATGTTCGGTTTTTTTTTAAAACTCACATTTAGATATTTTACTCTGAGATTATTTGTCTTTGTCTCTGTAGCACTAGCTCTACTTTATGTGAATGTACTTTCTAAGGGAAAAGATTACAAGACCAACCATATAAGCATGTATGGTATCCCTTAAAGGTCTCCAAACACTATATTAATAATTGGGGCGCAACGTAAGCCGGAGGCATACGTAAAAATTGATAATGTCCCCTGAGTGTGCTGAAAACGGTATATGAGTCAATCACTTAGGTAATGGTATCAGGTAAAAGCATTTAAGTAAGTCCAAGCTGGTGAAAAATTTATTCTAACCTAACAGAGATAAGATGTCGTCGGTACATGGCACTGGAAACTATCGGGAGTCGTTTCCTTGTTTAAGCGACAGAAATCTACGCAGATACGCCAAATCCGATCTTTTATGGCATGACGTTTGAGGGAAAAATGATATCGGCTTATTTGATTTCCTAATGGCTCCTATTACTAACATTTTTCAACTTCGTCATTTATCTCTATTTTGAAAATTTCATTGGGGTTCTACACGAAGGTACTATATAGCTTTATGCTTGTCCTTAGACCTGTATTTTGTTTTCAATGACATCCGTTTTTCTCCCAGAGATCACTCGCTAGTGGAGAAACTTCCTGGTATTCAGGTAGAAGATAAAAAAAATTCTGTCTGATCACCTCTGCTTGAATGACTTTACGGATATTACTTTTGATAGATTATCAGAGAGATTCATCCACGACTGGTTGGACGTGATTAAAAATTAGCACAATAAAAAATGCGATATTTATAACTTCCGTATCCACGATATGTATACTTTTAGGGCTTTGTTCGCGAAATCGTTATATTTCAGAGTGTCGGGAAGGATTAAAATTTCATTTCCCAGCAAAGTCTTTTTGCACGCACTAAGACATTCGAGGGTGCATGCTTCTCGAGATTTTGCGTGCAAAGTGCGACTGCGGTTGTGGAGAATTCTGTTGGTTCATTTGAACAATGTTACGATTTATGAGACAAATGTATAGTTCCTTTATATAAGTTATTATTTGATTAACTGTCTCATTTTTGTTCAAACGGATTTTAATATGTTTGAAGGTTTATAGGATTTCCCTTTGATAAACACGCCTTATTTTGCAGGATGTAAGATAATATTTTGTATACCCCTAGATGAATCTTAACAATTACACTAGATACAGATCAATGTTTTTTATAACTATAGAGGTTATCTGTAACAAACTCGCTTATCTGGACTTCTCATTAGGGAATTCGAACAACAGACGGTGAGTCCGTAAATACAGGATATTACGTGTACTAAAGGAATAACAAGATATTCTAATTTTTACGGCGCGTACAGTCGGGCTTTATCCACCACTACTTATAATAACTTACGTATTGAAAAAAAAAACGAAAACCTGCTCTGATTACTTTATACGGTCGTGTGTTTCATAGGAAAAATCCTTTTTAATTCAAAAAAGATATCGGTATGTATGATAAACATCGCTTTTTCCCACTCTGCTAGAGTCGCTTATTGTGTGGAATTTGCTTTGCTTCGAAACTTCGGCAGTTTTTGACTGACCTTGACCGCTTGACTAGGTGACACAGTCACCGAGTTTTGCTTGTTTGATTTCTGAAAGGCTACTGTTTCTATTTCTTTTTTGTAATAATTAGGATCCTTCTCTTTATTACCATCGGCAACGTATTGTGTGTTTTTAGCATTATGTTGCTGGTTACGTATAAAGCAATGAATGACGAACTATTAGGAACTGAGCGATTACAAGTTATCACTACTGCATACAATATTAACTTTTTGTACTTCATTCTTTGCTAAAATTTGAAATAGTGAGGGATCCTGGTCAGGCGCATTTAGCCTGATGAAAGTTTTTTACAGACATGTTATTCCTTGCAATCCAGCCATATTTTTAAAGTTAAGTTG
>NC_061107.1:134796601-134799101 GCF_015104395.2 Macrobrachium nipponense | reverse complement strand
ACTCAAATCGTTAGACAGTATGATAAAGGTGATGACCTACATGAGTGACAGATTGCTGGGCTTCAATTGACAGAAGGGAACTCTAAAATCCTAATAATTAATGTTTATATGCCATGGGAAAATAACAATAATTTTGATCATTACTGCATGATCCTAGGGGAGTTACACAGTATTATTCATGATTCTGCTGCTGATCATATTTGTAAAATCGGGGACCTTAATTTTCACCCCATAAAACAATTTTATAATGAACTTACTTGCTTCTGTCAAATCATTCCCTCCAGATTAGCGATGAAATGCTCCTCCTCCCTCCTCCTAATCATATGGCTGGACCACTGCATCACATCTCCACACGTCATGATTCTTTTATGATCTGCAATATTCACTATGATCTTGCAATGGCCACGATCACATCCCATTACAGGTGTCATTCAGTACCCCATCCCTCCCTAACCATAAAAAACCCCCTAACTGACCGACCCTCCAACGGTGAACTAGGATTTTAAAAACCAACAACCCAACAACCAGATACTTTAGGACAACCACAGAAACGAGGTTGCGGTCAGTAGTTCAACGACCGACGCCTTAACTTTGTACTAACACAAATTGGTAAGGAATGACCACCACAGGAGGGATCTAAATGAATTCTATTCGAACATAATCTCCGCTATGCTTGCTTCAGGCAGGGCTGCCTATAGATTTCGTCAAGGTAATTCTCGTAATATACCTGGATGTAATGACTTGGTTAAAGATCTGTATACATACTCACGAGAAATGTTTTTACTGTGGAGGCAAAATGGTAGCCCGAGGGAAGGGCACACTACACTACTAATGAGACAGGCGAAAGTGCAGTTCAAACTTGCTCTTAAGCACTGCAGGTTAAATGAAAAACAACTAGAGCAGATGCAATGTCTAGAAACTTAGAATCTGCTGATTATCCTCGTCTTTGGAAAATATCCAGTCCTTAATCCCAAAACTAAAAAACTATCACGGAGAGTAGAAGCAGTCGGAGACGAGCTATCGCAAGTTTGTGGGGTGATCACTTCAACAATATCCTGAATTGCATAAATGATCAAGATTCCCAAGGATGTAGCTAACCTCCTTACTGACAACATTCAATCTCATTTTGCAGACCGTATTACGCCAGTAACATCAGCGATGCCATAAACAGCCTACCTAATAATAAATCGCCCGGCTGTGATGGTCTTCCTGCAAAGCCTTCAAATTCTGCCATTCGATAATTTATATTTTGCTAGCTGCCCTATTCAATGCATGCATAATTCACGGTTTCTTCCAGACTCCCTACTCTTAGTTCACTTGATACCATTAATCAAAAACAAGCTAAAGGATGCAGCTGACCCTGGCAACTACCGGCCGATTGCAATCACAACGATCTCATCGAAGATACTTGAGTCGGTTCTTCTAGTGAGACTTCTCCCCTTTCTACACACCACTGACAACCAGTTCGGGTTTAAAGCAAAACCACTTAAACGACACCTGCATCTACATACTGAAAGAATTGTAGAACTACCTATCATCAGCCTCTCCTGTTTTTCCTTTGTTTTGTAGATGTAGAAAAGCAATTGACAGAGTAAACTGCCTGAAGCTGCATAAAAGGGGCCCACCCCTATATCTAATTGGCATTTTACATTGCTGGTTCTCCACACAGCAATTCTGTGTCAAATGGGCTCCCTAAACGGGCTTCGGCAAGGGGGCTTTCTCTCTCTCCATACCTGTTTAATACGTACACAGATGCCTTAAATGCCAAACTGAACTCACTCCCAATCGGATGCACTGTCAATGAAACAACTATAAACAACCTCTGTTACGCCGACAATATGGTTCTGATTTCCCCGTCAGTGCAAGGTCTTCAACAACTCATCGACACTTGCCGCCAGTATGCAGAGAAATTTTATATAATCTACAACGAAACCAAGACCCAGTGCATGTCGCTGCTCCCTCGGAAACCATCGGCTGTAATTTGTGCACGAATTTCCGTATTTGGGTCACATTATCACCGATGACTTAAAAGATATGGTAGACATTGAACAGAGGCGTCGTAAACTATGTGCAACTGTCACCAAGACGTGAAACTGCTGCTCTTCCGCTCGTACTGCTACAGTATCTATGGGTGTTCCCTCTGGATGAACTATACCCTGAGAGACCATGAGACGCATCACTGTTGTGCACAATGCCATTCTGAGACGCCTCACAAACACTCCCCGCTAACACTCCGCCACACAGATGTTCATAGAAAACCACCTGGACAATTTAAAAATCATTGTTAGGTGAACAATGTCCAGTCTGGTAACCCGAGTGAGAAACAGCAGCAACTCGCTCATACAAAGCATCCTAAGGAATGAAGCAAGAAGATCTAAATTGCGGGAAAGATGGGAAAATGAGGCCTTTGTCCCCTAAAGGACTTAATCTCTGTACTGGCAAGATGTTATCTGCAGATTTTGTCATTATTATATTTATTGCTGATATTTTAATTTTTCAT
>NC_061107.1:134774100-134791101 GCF_015104395.2 Macrobrachium nipponense | reverse complement strand
CTGAAGAGATACAACCATCCCATTGCGGGAACTTCTTTACATACAAGATCTGTGACACCTGGAATAAACTGCCACCAGAAGTTGTAAACAGCAACATTGTGGAAGAGTTTACAAGAAAGATAGACAAAATCATCAGGACTCTATGAATGAACAGTAAAACCAGCTCCATGAGATAAGCGAGCACATGATGTCTCCTCGGATGGATTAATAAGTCTTTGAGGCATCCCAATCCTTGTCACTCCCTGTAACTCTTTGTAACTCTCTCTCCCTAACTCTCTTCATCTCAATCCTCTCTCTCTCCCTCTCCCTCTCTCTCTCTAACTTAACCCTCTACTCTCTCTCTCTCCATTTCCTGTTAAGATAGTTGCTTCAGTTACATTTGCCCAACATTTTTTTACATTTTATATTTCACCCCTTGTCCTCAACTCCGGACTCCCTTTCCTATCAGGGGTAAACTTGGAATCAAAGGGCATCAGGTGTATTACTATTCACCTTAGCCATCTCGAAAACTATGGATTAGACACTAATATCTGTCACTTTTGACATTTTATTTTTCACCTTCTTCTCACCTCACCTTCCTATCGGGGCTGAACTTGGACCTAAAGAGCATCAGGAGTGTCACTATTGATCTCAGCAACCTCGAAAACTATAAAGTAGATATTAATATCTGTTATATTTGATATCTTACTTCTCACCCACTCTCACTCAACCGCCCCCCCCCCCCGCCCTCCCACCCCCCAGCCCTCCCCACCCCCTTTATTTTTTTTTCGGGTTGAACTTGGACTTAAAGGGCACTGGAAGTGTCACTAATTATCTCAGTAGTCTTGAACAATATGGATATTAGACACTTTTAGCTGTTGTTTTCGGTTATTTTTACAAGTAATCCCCCTTCCCAACCCAACCCGCCCCCCCTATGGTGCCAGTGATGTCTTACCCCCAAAGTAATTTTTTTACAGATAGTAAGTCATACGTATATTAAGTTTGGTTGGTAATTGCTCCATACGTTTCGGAGTTATGCTGGAACATACAAACACACACACGCTTTCATACATACATATATCCATTATAATATATTATATTAATATATATAATATATATATAAGTATATATTTATATACATATATATATATATATATATATATATATATTATATATATATATATATATATATATATATATATATATATATATATATATATATATATATATACATATATATAGTATATATATATATATATATATATATATATATATATATATAATATATGATATATATATATATATATATATATATATATATCTATATATATATATATATATATATATATATATATATATATATATATATATATCATATATAGCGTTTTGTTTTCGACAATCATCCGCACCAGTCTGGATAGTAAATGCAATGTTTCTTCTTTTTGGTATTTTGTTTCAGATAATTTTTCGAAGTCGCCCGATATACAAAGCTTATAGAAATTCATAATAGTTCCTTTCATTGTAAACTACTGCTTATTTGTGTATGTGCAACCATGAATCAACACTCATAGGCGCCAAAACTTTGCTCCAAAACACAGCAGTTGAATTTTACATCAACAGAAATTCAACTAAATACTTCACTGGGTGCAGTACTTACTTTAGAATGGCCCATCACAGAGCCAGATTAAAAAAAAAAAATCTTTCTTTTTTATACCGTTTATTCCTTTTTCCCTTGTAATCACAAATAAAATCGTGTCCCGTTGACTACAAAGAAATAAAAACTCTTGATAAATATACTTGTCGGCTAAATCTTTTACATCCCGATAGATATCTTAGTAAGCTACTTATGTTGTCTATTCTAGAAAAATTATCAGTGCTGCAAATTAATTGGCTATGCTTTCTTATATAGATTCATGTGCTACCTTCTTGTAGCAAGTATATGAATGAGTCCGCTATAGTTTTATTTTTCTTTAATAAAGTCATTCGTACATAACGATGTTCCCAGTTAAAAAAGAAAAAAAAAATCTTTCGCTAAAGATTATGAGTTTGTTTTTTCCTCTTCGAATCTTCTCAGAGCAGACCAAAGAAATAGAATCTTCTCCTCCCTCTAGTTGAAACATACATTCACACTGGCATGTGTTCTCTCTCTCTCTCTCTCTCTCTCGCTCTCTCTCTCGTTGTGCTGTTAACCGTTCAATTGCCTTTTAGAACAATATTCCATAGAAAATACCCCCAGAACCTGTTGAACTTTACTCTTTGCTTTCACGTACTTGCTGTTGTTCGATAGGCCTAAACTTCAATACACTGTCGCCTAGCCTCTGAGCAATATCACTGTTAATCCTTGGATTATTGCCATTTTGTGCAATTTCTGTGTGAATAACGAAGAAAAATTTTCAGAGGAGAAAAACCTCGTTAACAATAAACAGGGAAATTAGGTAGATATAAGGGTCCCTTTAGGCCTAACCTGCCTTTTTTTGTATCTCTTGCCTTTGGCGTTCTATGGTTCCTGGCCCGTTGCCAGGATCTAGCTTCTCACTCTACGACCAAGGAAACTTGGAACTATATGAATAATACGTTTTACGATGCATCAAAATTATGGAACCGCTTTCGTGGTGGAAGCAGATTCGTGAAATAAGCATCGGCAGAACAGCTTTCCAGAAGAAAATAAAACACTGACCACTGTGGTTTAACAATTGCCATTTCTGAACAGTCTTTTAAAATGTGAGATTTTTGCATAACAATACTTTTAAACTACTGAAGTGTTCTTCGTCTCTGTAAGGGCGTATGCCACCGCAGAGTGAAAGCGAGTGAGAGCTAGATAAAGAGATCCCTAGATATACAGAGATCAAATATTCTTTCGTATAAAACTTGTTGCCGGTTGAGAGGTTCAACATCGATCCTTTAATTAAATTACGTGTGACTCTCTTTGAGGCAGTTATCCCACGCAAAATGGTCCCCTATATCCACTCTTCTCAAACCTTGGTGGCGGTGGCTGGTTGATATTAAGAGGGCCCAATGTAAGGACGACTGTGAAAGGGAAAAGAAAAGTCAAGTGTGGAGTTCGGAACTATCACCCATCATCAAAAACTTGCGCATAAACTCTGCAGGATGGCCTTTCTCAGTATTAGCTTTGAGTTCTCTTGTTGAAGGTTTCACTTGATCATACTATTATTTCATTGCCTATTATGTCTTTGCGTGTTCGTTTGTGTGTGTGTGAGTGTATGTGTTTGTACGTGTCTGTAGCGTGTGTGTGTATGTCGGTGAGTGGGTTTGATGTGGCCCTTAAAACTACGTTCATCCAACAGACTCAACCAACATACAGAGGCTCATACACTTTGAATGATAAACTTCCTCTGTATTAGGTTTGAGTTTTCTTGTTTAAAGTCTCATATAACCAAATTACAATTCCTAACGTATTTATAGGTATGTATCTATGTGTGTGTGTGTGTGTGTGGTGTGTGGGTAGGTAGGTGGTTTGATGGTTGATGTGTCTGCATGTAAAAGTAAATACAATATTTGTTATAATACATTAAATTATTCTCATGCAGATCGCACGGGAGGCAGGCTTGTTACCGCTTACTATCATTTTTGTAGAGCGATTGAATAAGATTCAAGGGTTTATTTACAGCTTTCTATGAATTGTACGAACAACACCACTCGAGAACTCTATTCACAAGCTCCATCCACGGTATCTAATCCTCCCACAGTTGGTTCCTTTCATCTGCGGTATTACCGCGCTCACAACACATGGACGTCTGTATTATATCCCTTTAAACATACAGAGCAAGGCAAGGGAGCTCGATGAACACACATAAGCCGCATTAATTAACTTATCACCACATCCAAAAATGCTGTAGCTGCTTTACACTGGATAATTCTAATACAAGTTAATTCTTAAGGATACTATGTATGCTTAGTCTGCCTTTATATTCGAGAAAACTGGAGAGATGACAATTTGATTGTACGTGTTATGCTGGTTTTAAAGAGGAGAACAGCGGCTCCAGGTTGTAAAACAGTGCAATAGGTCTTTAATATGGTGAACAGTTTAATATTCTTTTTGAAGTAAAATCAGTCGGCCGTTTACGCAGAATCACTTTATTTCGTCGTTTTTTAGTTACTCTGAATTAATATTCCAGAAAAAATTTCAGCATGGAAAGAATTCTAAAAATCTATTAGATCACAAAAATAATGGATGTACGAAGATAACCCTCCAAAATTATGAGATGTCATGCCAAAATAAACAGCAGTGTAAGTACATAATTCAATGAGGATCTACATCAACAATTCTCCCATCAAAACAATTTCGAAGTTTTAACTGTAAAAGGAATATACGACTTTTAAAATGGTCGATATAAAATTGTGACGCCTCACCAAAATATGGTCAGTGAAGTTCTATGAATTTATGCACTGATTCGGAGCACATGTGTACCTACTAAATCATAAGTAGCCATTGTCTGTTTCTCTCTGAACTCTAGCTCGTGTGGAAAACGGTTTGTGCGCTAATTATTTGCGCATACATTAATTTAGCTTTTAGCACACTGCCTGTTCTTTACCTCTTGCTCGTGAGCGGCCTTAAAACGCTTTTAAACCTTTCAAGGTGATTTTAGCTATAAATGAAAGGACACTACATAGACTAATTAGACTGGTTTGTAGAATAAGCAAAGCGGAAACGAAGGCATAATTGACAGTCAGAAAGCATAATAAAGATAAAATAGACACGTGCCCTAAGAGAACGTGGTGAATGCTGGATAACTGCATTTACATCGGTTGTAAAAGAAAATACTAGTGTGTTCATTCTCTTTACACAGTAGAAACATTTTTACAAAATGCGTGAACAAGGCAGGAGTTGCACAGATCAAATACTGGTCAAGACTTACGCAGCAGTGTATGGAATTTAAAAGTTCCCTTTTGATTGCTTTTGTTGATTACGAAGATCTGTAACAGCAAATTAAAACAAAATTTATTGTGGGATTGTGGTAGTCTACAGACCACAGTGAATGCAGTATTGAAGGAATCTTATTGTATTTGAAATAGTGATTAATATTTGATACAAGAATATTTTAGGAATACACCAGATGACCCAATCCCTGTGAATGTACGAAATTCAGACTTTTATAAATACCCTAATTGACCCAATCCCTATAAATTTACAAACCTCAGACTTAAGTGAAAGTTATGGGTTGGAAACAGAGTAGAGGAAATTTATCAAATACAATTTTAGAAAACAAATATTTTTAGTATTTACAGCAAAAACTTTGGCCTAGCCTTATGATAGTTAAAAATTTCTACTCAATGGTCATGTTGTGTTTTCTAATCATAATAATAACAATAAAAATAGAGTTGGTTTTAAATTACATTATGTTGGTAATAATTTAGACGGTGACTTAGTCAGTTCTGAGTTATTCCATTGCATAATGAGGCCTAAAGTCATCTGGAGAGCAGATGATTACTATAAGGTCTAGACATCCCTCCCACAAGGAGGTTGGCTTGATGGAGATCCAGTAATTGATCAAAAGCTGAAACGTTTGCCTTACTCGCATAATACTTGCAATATGCAACCAACTGAAGGTTAGACATATTGAGTGGGTAATGGGCATATGAATTTGTTTTTTTATATAAACTTTTTAATCAGTGAATAGAATAATTTCATTCTTACATAAACATCAGTTTGTTTTCACTATACCGTTTATAAGGATTCTTTTGGTGATGCTCTTAACTAACCATATTTGTACTCGTTAATGTTTACCTGAGCGAATGTCTGTATCTGGGAATCCTTTTCCATTTGTAAGAGATCATGTGTGACGGCTCATCACAAATTTGGATCAACAGCAAAGTTGAGAAAACAAAGAAACCACACACTTCTCTTGTTTAAACAAGTTACTGGTGGCTGTTTTCACTTAAACACTCTTTCACACTTTCACCAAGTCATGCATTACAGGCAGTGGAATGTAAGTGGTCAGTCAGTCGTTCCTGTATCTTCTGGAGTTCCTAGAAATAAAAAAAAATTAAAAACACTTGGTCTTTTGGACAGTGAATAACGTCTTCCTGAGAGTTGTATATTTCTAGGAACTCCGGAAATTATAAGAATGACTGACTGACCACTTACATTCCAGTGCCTTTAATACCTGACTTGGTGAAAGGTTGTGTGAGTGTGTGTGTGTGTGCGTGTGTGTTTTGGTAAGGTGAAGAAAACTTAATTTATTTTGATACCTTAGATGCAAGTTCGGGTCCTGCCTAGTCCTTAAAATTTCTTCATTCTTTTTTTTTTTTTTTATTTGGATGTAAGGTTAGCAGTGAGAAGCGTTACCAGTGTGAAGTAATTAAGAAGTTAGGAGGGATTGCAGCTATTTAAATCACACATGTTACAGCAAAATCTGAGAGTGTATTTTTGTGGGTTTATGTGGATGTTTGTACATATGTATATTACTGCATATACCTCAGAGAGGTGACTCCTAGGTATGTCTCTTTCGCCTCCTGACAAATGTTCTTAAAATGAGGTTGCTAAACCTTTTCCAAGCTAGTTGCCACCCACCATACTTAATTATTTATAGGTACATAATTCATTGCTTCTGTCAACTTGAGTACATGGAATTTTCATGAAATGAACCCAAGACTTTTACCTCCAGTGGGACAGATTTTATGTGTTTGCTGGCGAGGCTGTTAACCACTGATCTCTGGGAACCGCACACCATCCCAATACACACGCACATGTTTATATATATATATATATATATATATATATATATATATATATATATATATATATATATATATATATATATATATCTATATCATGTTGCAAGGTGAAGGACAATCCTTTATTCCCATTATTTGTACTTTATTGTCGCGACGTTTCAAGACATAAAAGTCCCATTATCAAGCTAAAAAAAAGATAAAACAAAAGTTGAAAATCATAAACTCGGAAATACATACTAAAAGATTAAAAAGTTTACAAATATAAAAAGGGCGCAGTACAAAGAGTAGGGAGGAGTCAATACCATAAGGTGCTGTAAGCAGCAGACCGAGTGACAATTCGGGCCGGGTCAGCTTCGACTTGAACTCACGAGAGATACAGAGGTGTTGAGGAAGACTGGGTGTTTAACTGCGGAACGAGTTGTTTAATGAAAAGTGATTCTAAAATAGCTAAATGATGTTCGTTAGGGGATTGGCCTATAATTTTAAAATCTTTGTAATTCAAGTCATGTTTACATTTCTTTGTATGCTCGCGTATACATGAAAACTCAGGATTAGTTAATTTGACACCTGTTCTATAACTAACGCCTCGATGAGAATCTAATCTCACTTTGAGTAACCTCCGTGTGGAGCCGACGTACTTCCCTAGATTACATCTAGGGCAATTAAATAAATATACGACTCCTGAGGTCATCAGTGGACTGAGTTTCTCCTTGTGTTTAAACAGAGATCTGATATTCATTGGGTTGCAAGGTATTAGTTTTAATTCAATTGCAGGAAAAAAACTTTCTATTGACAGTTTCAATTCATGGTAGAAATTTTTGTTATGAATAAATGGGACTCTTGCAAACAATCGTAATTTTGGCACTGTTGGCATTTTAATTTTAGGGTGGAAGATATTGTTCAAGAATTTGTACAGGTGTTTATAAAAAAGTTTCGATGGAAAGCAATTGTCAGTGAAATATTGGTGGAGATAGGTTATTTCATTGTGAAAATGATTCCAGTTAGACGTTATGTTAAAAGCCCTATGAAAGAGGGTAGACATGGAGTTTAGTTTAAAATTATAAAAACAGTTGCTATAAAAATTCGATCCTAGGCCGGTAAACGTTTCCTTTCTAAAAACCGTGGTGTTAAAATGATCATCATATCTAAAAACGGTTACATCCAAAAATGGCAGTTTATTTTCCTTTTCATATTCAATTGTGAAATTAATGTTAGGATGTATTTCATTGGCATAATCAAGAAATTTGTCAGCCTGATCTTTATCTCTGAACAGTAAGAAAGTTTTTTTCCTGCAATTGAATTAAAACTAAAACCTTGCAACCCAATGAATATCAGATCTCTGTTTAAACACAAGGAGAAACTCAGTCCACTGATGACCTCAGGAGTCGTATATTTATTTAATTGCCCTAGATGTAATCTAGGGAAGTACGTCGGCTCCACACGGAGGTTACTCAAAGTGAGATTAGATTCTCATCGAGGCGTTAGTTATAGAACAGGTGTCAAATTAACTAATCCTGAGTTTTCATGTATACGCGAGCATACAAAGAAATGTAAACATGACTTGAATTACAAAGATTTTAAAATTATAGGCCAATCCCCTAACGAACATCATTTAGCTATTTTAGAATCACTTTTCATTAAACAACTCGTTCCGCAGTTAAACACCCAGTCTTCCTCAACACCTCTGTATCTCTCGTGAGTTCAAGTCGAAGCTGACCCGGCCCGAATTGTCACTCGGTCTGTGCTTACAGCACCTTATGGTATTGACTCCTCCCTACTCTTGATACTTGCTTTTTTATATTTTGTAAACTTTTTAATCTTTTAGTATGTATTCCGAGTTTATGATTTTGAACTTTTGTTTTATCTTTTTTTAGCTTGATAATGGGACTTTTATGTCTTGAAACGTCGCGACAATAAAGTACAAATAATGGGAATAAAGGATTGTCCTTCACCTTGCATCGACTGATGTCTACTGGTTGATAGAACCGCCTTCAACTTTTAACTATATATATATATATATATATATATATATATATATATATATATATATATATATATATATATATATATCAAGCATTAATTTTTCGATGCATACTAAACATTCTTTTTTATGCAGTATGAGGAAAGAGGAATTATTTATCATAAATATTTTGAATGTCATTGTATTCTTCGTCATCAAATTGGAAAACTGTTAGTGTTGCAATGACAAATGAGTAATCAATGAAAATTTTAGTCCTCATTTCCAAATAAACTTGCTATTTATTCAGTAGCCATCCGTGAAAGGGTAAAATTCGTTTGCGAATATTGACCTCTCAAACACTAGGCAGGAAAAGTATCTAGTAAGGGGGAGGTCCCATGCATGAGTGCGCCCTTTTTGATTGGTTCAATGAATGCCGAATTAGGGTAGCCAATGGGATTTTATTTGCACTTACTGCACGGGATGAGGAAATGAGAAAAAGTTGCGCTCTTCGATGACGTCAAGCCGCAGGCCATTTATAATCAGCCAACTGTCATTATATTATTTTCCTACATAAATATCGTCATTTTTACTCAAATTTATATGTTAACAAAAAAGCTTTTTGTCCTCGGGAATTATTTTGCATTGATGAATGTAAGACTCTCTTTTTATATATGGTGCTGCTTTCATAGGAATAGATAATAATAATAATAATAATAATAATAATAATAATAATAATAATAATAATAATAATAATAATAATAAAATAATAATAATAAATAATAATAATAATAATAATAATAATAATAATAATAATAATAATATTGTCTTGTTAAAACGAAGGCTGCATTGGCTGAGTTGCATTTCTGGTAGTTATTATTTTTCAGTCATTTCCTATCTCTGCAGGGGAAAAGTAGAACATTGAAAAGGTAAATAATACCTCTTATTCTTACAGTCCAGCTTTTGTTATCAAGTTTTCTACTCTTGTAATTAATTTCCATTCATTTAGGGCTTACTGCTATTCGTAAAGTATGAAGTCAGTTTTAATTAAATTGATAAAGTTAACATAAACAAGTAAAAAACTTCGTCGGCGTTTCTTCGCTGCAATTGAGTTTTCTGTACAGTGTTCATGCTGTATGAAAATCTAATCCGTGACCCACAAGACTTTCAGCCATGGCCCGGTGGTGGCCTGTGGTCGAGTCCTGTGTTGTTGACGCTATAACGGTGATTTACGAACGATCATGGCTAACTTTCACTTTAAATGAAATAAAAACCATTGAGGATAGAGGGCTGCAATTTGGCATCTTTGAATATATAGGGTGGATAATCAACATACCAAAATTCCAGCCCTCCTCTAGCCTCAGTAGATTTTAAGATTTGAGGGCGGACAGAAGAAGTGCGGACGGACAAACAAATAGCCATCTGATTAGTTTACTTGTTCTGGTCAATAAAAAAACATTCTGGATGACGCAGTTCAAGATTGCCTCATTTGGCCTGGAACGATATTACTGAAGATTCTTAAACGCATACTTCCAGGAATGACAGTGGTGAAGCTAAGCACATCAGAGCAAAAGGAAAGATTAGGAAAAGCTCGATTTACTACAAAAATGAAGACATGGAATAATAGTGTTTCCCCTTTCCCGTGAATAGTTTGCAGCATCTCCTCCGGACCCTGCTGTTCGTGTGTAGAAATCCCATAATTCATTCAAATCTGGTGTGTATTGGACCAGTAAATATGCTGGCAAATGTGTTTGGGTTCTCATCGGATCCAACAGCCTTTTCCTATTCACTTGAATTACAACCGGATCAGTGTCGACAATGTATTCAGAAATTGTCATTGGGATTAGTGACTTTGAAATATTTATTATTTTCGAATGGAACAAGTTTTTTTTTTTTTTTTTGAAAAGCCTCCATGATAATGACTCCAACATTCATAAATGCATATCGATTTTATATACTGAACGGCTATGATGTAATTCCCGTCTCACTGAAAAATCCTCTCTAAGATTAACAGTAGCGTACAATTCACAGAATGAATGCTTTGTGAGGTGTTGACAAATGAATGTTTTTATAGATTAGACAACGCGTATGTCTATATTGCCAAATATTTTTTTAAGCAAATCCCGTTTCCAATGGGTGACCTCTGAAAAAAGAAAATGCAATTGTCACAGTCATTTTTACGTTGCATGGAACCAGTGGTTATTCAGCAACGGGACCAACGGCTTTACGTGACTTCCGAACCACGTCGAGAGTGTACTTCCTTTACCAGAAATACACGTCTCTCACTCCTCAATGGAATGGCCGAGCATCGAACTCGCGACCACCGACGTGGGACACCATCACCATACCAACCACGCCACTGAGGCGCTAGTCATCCTTTGAGTAATGAATTCCACTTAACTCAAGAAACTTTCAAGTCAGCTGCTTCATACACTCACTTACACTGTAGGATCTTTGGTACCGCGCTCAGACCTGTTTATATACCTTTCAATGTTTTCCTTATTAGTTCTCTTTCATCTTCAGGTAGAACATGCAGTAACTGTTCAGAGGACAGAAGAAAAAACTTTTAAAGTATCCCTCTTTTTCAATTAATCTGACGTTTCCAAGAACAAGAAAACAGTCACGGAAGCAGAAGCAAAAGACCACAAAAGCAGAAAAAAAAAAAAAAAAATGGCTGGATGAAGGTGCCCTCAGTTCATCGACGATAGTGTGACTGCCATTTGCTCAGAAGGTAATAACCGGCTTATATTAAAAGAAAAAAAAACAGCTATTACTGAAGAATAACAAGACTTTCTCTGCAGACAACCTGAGGAGACGAAGTGTGGTAAACCTGTTTGAACGCCAAAATGATGGATGCCCCAGAATTACACATATCGCAAAGCGTCTCTCATGTCACCTTGAAGAGAATATAATCATCCTTTATAAGAATTGCCGATATGGACATTCCAGACGAACTGAACGTATGGATTCTTCCCACTCCATAAAAATCATCAGATACACGCCGCCTTATTCAGGTCTTGTCTATTAAAGATGAAGAAGTCGACAGAAATAAAAAAAAATCGAAAAAAAAGACAAATGAAGATCCAAGGGACACCGCATCTTTGCAGTTATCACAATCCAAAGCCAACACACTGAATGGTCATAATAGATAGTACTTACGGAGAAAAGCTTCTCCTTCTCATTAGTCCGCTCCCGCCAATCCTAGCACGATTGGTTGCATAAGCAGCTGAGAGAGAGAGAGAGAGAGAGAGAGAGAGAGAGAGAGAGAGAGAGAGAGAGAGAGAGAGATTCATTAACGGGATCAGATAGTCAATCAGAATCTAGAACACGAGAGAGAGAGAGAGAGAGAGAGATAAATTCAAAGGTATCAGGACAGCTACCCCCGGACAATTGCCCCCTAGGACAACTGCCCCCTGGATAATTGGCCCCCCTTTAAAAAAATATCACAAAAAAATCTATGGGAGATGAATGAAAACTATCAAAACTAACGTTTTATTTGTAATCCTTAATAAAGAATTATACATTAATTGTGATAGTTAATGAAAATACATGAATTTAAAAAAAATAAACTTAAAATTTTACATATGGAAGCACAAGAATATTGAAAATAAATTTAATGAACTAAAATTGTAAATTGTGGGCTATGTATCTCAAAAAGTCTAACACATGGCGGTTCTGAAAGTTTTGTACAATGTTTGCTATTCTGATGCTCGAATCTTGATGACGTTTCCGTTTAGGAGGTACTGGCCGACCAGCAAGCATTTGCTGGATGGTGAAACTGGTTAGTGTCTATTCCCTCTTCAACACTTCAAGAAATTTCCATATATTTGGATGAAGTGAAGTAATCCAAGCTTGGATATGCTTATGCCATCCTTCTAAGGCGCGCCTTGTATTTCGACGTTTTCATCCAATATATGTGCCTTGAAAATAATCTATAAGATCAGCTCAAGGTGGAAAGTGTCTTACAGTGTCTCAAATGCTTCAATCACTTTATCTGGGGGAACAAATGCCCATGTAGAAATCATACGGATTTGCAGGGGAAAATCAGCGTCATTTTGGTATTTTTTTTGGAGACCCTCATTTTGCACCTTGCGGTATATGCTTTGAAATAAAAATGGTAGATCCATCCTTTGACTGTTACGTAGGGGAACACCGTTTAATAGCACTACTGGCAGCTTGTTCATAGTCTATTAGGAAGGTCTTTGGATTTTGTCTAGGGTTGATAGTGAGTTGTTGGAAAATGTTTTGATATGTTGCTTGTTTGTTTGGTAGAAGAGCATACACACGGAATAACTCTTTCAGAAGTAAAACAGTGAATAGTGTACGGTTAGCAAAATAACTCGGGTACAATCTTAAATGTACCATCTCCAAACAAATCATCTGAATTTTCCAGTAGGCTAATGTTTGTAGAGTTGAAAATAAAAGGATACGATGCTCACTAGATCCACTATCATAGAGAAGAAAATCATTATCAGCTGTTTTCTTGTACTCGGAAGGAAGGACAATGTTAGCTTTTTTTTATATATTTATTAGAGAAAATATACAATATTTCCAATTTTCACAGAATTACATTCAGATTTTTATCCGATGACTGTATTATCATATTTATTGTAACAATACATAGCCCACTTTTCTGTTTAAGTATATTACATACTTGAATTTACAATGTATATACATACATATACCCATACTTATATACTGTTTATACATACTCATTTCACATACCTATATATCTCCAAATACTAGAATTCCAAGTAACTATACGTGTAAAATGAGAAGAAATGTTTTTAATTGATTTACACAATACATATCTATTTCTGAATATGCTTTCTCTTATTAAAACAATTAAGTGTGGATCATTTAACGATAACCCAGATTTGTTGCTATACCAGATATCAAATATAAAATCTGCTAATAAAACATTTGTAGTGTTCCTATCTTTCAAACTATTTGTTTCAAAATCAAATTTTAGTACTTGAAGAAAATTCTTAGTTCTGACTTTACATAAAGCTTTAAACACTTATTTAAATCATGTATTAATTTTTTATTCATTCTACAAAAATAAAATAAATGCATCATAGTTTCTTTTTCCCCACAAACACCACATACATCATCTTGTACGATATTCATCATATGTCCCGAGTTGGCAATACTTTTTATATATATTTATACAATACTTCTCGGACATGTAGCTCTAAAATTTGCTATCTACATTTACCCATAAATCCTTCCAGTTAAACAAAGGGTAGTTATTTTGAACATTTGGCTTATAGTTATCTACCATTAAATCTATATATACATTGCTATTTTTACAATGCGGATACACATCCATCTTGATGACTATTCTTAAAGTGTTAATTATTTCTTCATAATTATATGTTTTTTTTAATAACTCTTTTAAAAAGTACAAAAGAGAATTGCCTTTACATTACAGCCAATTTTTATTACTCCACACCCTCCTTCTAATCTTGGCAAACATGTTGTTTTCCTGCTAATTGGTAGGTAATTACTTTTCCATAAATACTTGAAAATAAATTTTTCTATCTGCTTCTCAAAATTTTTTGGGATCGGTATCACATGGGCTATATACCAACATTTTGATAAAAACTTAATGATGATGGAATGGGATGAGGAGCACACTCACCACAGACACCTTGTTTGTAGAGCCTTATTGCACGACGAATATGTCTTACAGGTGGAGTTGAGTTGCGGCACCATTTGATATCGACTGAACTGTTTGGGTAATTATTTACTGAGCAGTCTCTTGGTTGGTAATAGACATCACGGGCGCGATATGTCAATAGCATGGGTGTGATCATTTACATGGTCAACTACTTAATTTTCACAAACTTTAACTTTGGCTTTGCAATTATTATGGCGACGTTTCTCACATTCATAAGACGTAACATTATTTGCCTATACCTTTTGCTTCACATAGATGTATCCTTCATAAATCAGCTTCATCTTTCCCCGTTCTCGTCGGACGAACTCCATGATGGGTGATAAATTTTCATTCTATTACTGAATAGACACTGCATGGATCTTTGTTACTTTCTATTTTAAGAAATTTTGTTTGTAAGCATTTGTTTGACTAGACAGCAATTCCTTCAGGAATTGTTTTTATTCGAGAAACAGCCTTAACTATTTCTTAAATGACTGATTATGTAATTAGGAGAATTTCTTTACGAATTGTTACTTATTTAGGAATTTACTTTACCTAGTTCTTAAACGACTCATTATGTAATTAGTAACAGTCTCTTTGAGAAAAGGGGGGAAGGGGGCAATTGTCCAGGGGGCAGTTGTCCTGTGGGGGCAATTGTCTGGGGAGGCAATTGTCCGGGGGCAGTTGTCCGGGGAGCAGCTGTCTTAGAACCAAATTCAGCATTATTACTAGACAGCCAGTCAGAGTCTATTGACTATAAACCATTTCTGTGTAGTTACGAAACTGAATTTTTTAAAACTGCGATCACGTCATGTCGCTTCTTAGCAAAATTTCAGATTAGTTAAAAGATAAAGGTGCTTTTCAAATGCTCTCATATGCCCTTTGGACAGTTATTGCATACTCCACTTGCCTGAGGCACACAGCTTATATAGGAGACAGCGAAGGCTCACTGTAAGATGAATGTAACCAAAGTGCTATTATTTTTGTTGTCATTACTATTTTGTTGGTGAAATTTGTATGCATGAGAAATTATCCTTTTTTTTTTACTTGTTAAGTTTTTGTTTAAAAATTTATGAGGGCTTA
This sequence comes from Macrobrachium nipponense, assembly GCF_015104395.2. Taxonomy (NCBI): domain Eukaryota; kingdom Metazoa; phylum Arthropoda; class Malacostraca; order Decapoda; family Palaemonidae; genus Macrobrachium; species Macrobrachium nipponense. The sequence goes on along the minus strand of NC_061107.1, from coordinate 134,775,724 downwards.
TGGATAAGATATACAATTAAATACAAAAGAACATGATCTGTGTTCATGTTCCCGGTTTACCATCTAGGAGCATCTGCGGTAGTTACTGATTTGGATGTCCGTCTGTTTATCTGCATAACTGCCCAGCCCCTTTCGTTCGGCCAATATAGAATATTTTTCTTTTTTAAGTACCGCAACACTTGAATTATGAATACGTCATAGATATCTTATTTGTGACATTCATACTCCATTAATGAAGGTGATGTGCAGAGTGAAGTTAAGGTCACGCTTAACTGTCAAAGTTCAATTAAGAACTGTTTCTTATATGAAGAGATAAGGAATTACGTACATGTAGATATGCGGGAGAAAAGGTTGTAGGTTTCCATCGTATTTACCTATTTATATCAAGAACCAGTTACCGAAGGATTCTAACTAAAGACATGAGTTTCGGTCTTACGAAATTAAATAATGCGTCAGTATAGAAAGCAAAGGATGAGTATGGCTTCTTATCAGTAAGACGATCTGAAACTATATTAATGCATCACACAAATTTCACTCTGGAGGTTTGTTGAACTCTAAGCAAATAAAGTATTATTCCAGTCCTGTACAGTTTGTTGTTTCCTTGGACATATAAACTTTAATAGGACTTGGGCTCCTATGAAACTATGTTACCCTTCACTGACTGTTTAATTTCGTATAGTGAAGATAAAATACGGGTAGTGTAAGAGCAGTAATATTTGAGATAACAGAGTGATGTTGAGGGAATTTTTGTTATCGCGCATTGTGCTTCTGCAGAAATGTCCTTATAGCTGTCATTATTGTATCAAAACGTAATAAAAATATTTAGTGCCATTAAATTACCCAGGTTTATTAATATCACTAGGTAATTAACTCCACTGTTGCAGGTTTGCAAGAAAAATTATTCAATGTTTGAAAGAGGGTTATTTTGCTCATATATTTGGAAAACTTCGTGAATTATATATATATATATCTATATATATATATATATATATATATATATATAATATATATATATATATATATATATATATATATGTGTGTGTGTGTGTATGTGTGTGTGTGTGTCTATATATATATATATATATATATATAATATATATATATATATATATATATATATATATATATATATATATATATAATATATAATTCACGAAGTGATCCAAATAACTGGATATTACGTTTACCGGTCAAAAATTTCAAAACTTACCTCACCACAACCAGGTACTGGAACTCTCATTAAATAGAAGAAAAAAATTACAAATGAGAACTCTAAAGGAAGCCGTGACCCCTTGAAAAAGTTATCAGCAATGCAAGTTATCAATATCTAAATGCACTAAAGTATATCAAAACAACCGTGAGGTATCAATATACATATACTAAAGATAATCTAAGGACATCACTACATCGAACTGAAGGAACAACACTATCTATCTCTGTTTTGTTTACAATATTAATTCCTACCACTATCGGTCAGTAAATGAAACACTATTCTAAAAACTTTAATTATAACAATTAATTTTCAATCACAAATTTAAATCAAAATTCACAGTTTTATTGTAAAGAAAAATTACTATTCCTTGAAAACAAGATTTAAATAATTCTTAAGTCAAATTATGAAACA
>NC_061107.1:134764100-134769100 GCF_015104395.2 Macrobrachium nipponense | reverse complement strand
CAGTACCACTCAACATACTCTGCCAGTGCCAATCGTGGGTTGAAGCCCAGGATGCCAGTGAGAGAAAAAAAAGTAAGGTTTATCTTAGTTTATCCAGACCACTGAGCTGATTAACAGCTCTACTGGGGCTGGCCCGCAGCATTAAATATTTTTACGTGGCTAGGAACCAACTGGTTACCTAGCAACGGGACCAGCAGCTTATTGTGGGATCCGAACCACATTATATCAAGAAATGAATTTCTAATCACCAAAATAAATTCCTCTGATTCCACGTTAGCAGAGCGGGGAGTTGAACTCGCGACTACCAAATTGGAAGGCGAGCACGAAAACCACTCGTCCAACGAGGACTAGGATGCAAGTGAGGGCAAAGGCTCACTTACAGTGCTCCACTGCTTAGTGTAAGTCAATGTTGTTAGTCTTGAGTTCTAGATCCTCATGGTAAGTGCTCTTGCTCGCAACTTGATGACACATTTGTCGTTGATATTGTACATAGTAGATTCAGTCCTGAGAGTGCCATAAGCCGACTAGAGCTCCTGCATCATATCTTCTGATTAACTTTATAGAAATAATAATTAATTTGTGGACAAACTTACATTTACATTCAATACTTGAAGTAAGCTAGTGTTTCTATAAAAGATTCTCTTTATATTTTCTGTTCATACACAGCTCCACTGTGTTTGCACAAGGTGTAGTTTCTTTTAATAGAGTCCAAATTTTGATTGTTCAAATTTTTTCTTTAAAACCCAGCACGCAGACTATGAATGCACACACACACACACATGCACACACACACACACACACACACACACACATATATATATATAGATATATATATATATACATATATATATATATAATACATATATATATATATATATAATATAGATATGATAATATATATATATATATATATATATATATATATATATATATATATATATTTATTATATATATATATATATATATATATAATATATATAGATATAGATATAGATATAGATATATCTATATATATATATATATATATATATATATATATATATATATATATATATATATATATATATATATATATATATCAATTTCCTTGGATGCATTTCTCCCCGGGACCTCAAATCCTTCATAAAAAACGATAATCGCCCTTCCTCCTCCCCTCCCCTCCTCCTTCCACATATCTCTTCCCTTCCCCTTTCCCCTTTACCATGTTTTATGCTGTTTGGTACGGTATGGATGTGGACATGGATATGGATATGGGTATGGGTATCTGTATATAATATAAGTATAGGTAAGGGTATGGTGCAGATTTTTCTCTGTGCAAAGCCTCGTTCAAATAAAACTATTGGAAACACAATCAATATTTTCATCCGCGGGATGGCATTTATAAGCCAGTCGTACTCGACAGTACACAAAAATCCATAGTACACAGATTTCACAAAATAGCTTCATGCCAAAATTAGGACACGTCAGTATGAACTTATAGTTGGTGTACACCGAGTATTGTAAAGACAAGTAAGAAATCCAGGTTTGCACAGGCAATCGCCAAACGTTTCCCCAATTTACCATAATTTACCATTTTCTGAATATTTATCGGGCCACCCAAAATTTTTGTCCTATATCAGTAAGCAAAGAATGACTTTGTGAGGTCGATTCCCAGTTGATGTGGTTATACTTTATTTTATTTATTTATTTATTTATTTATTATTTTTTTTTTTTTGTAAGACCCGAGCGTTCATCGATCGCCCCCGTTGCCTCGCGTGTTTAAAAGGGCCTACTGAAGTTAGGATCTCCAGGGACTTACCAAACTAGGTTTGTATTTTGCATGCAATGTGTTCACGTAATATAATTTAAGCATTATATCAAGTTTGGAGAATAAAATCATTACGCTTAAAACGGAATTCTCTTTCTTGTGAATGGGGATTTCCACCATCGTTGTCTAAATTAATGCTCTGTAATGGAATGTATTCATAGATATGATCACTTAATACACTCATAAATATCTTTTATGAAGTAAATAACGATATAGCTACACTCTCCTATATGGAAAACTTTTAAAAGCCGAGATAAATTATTAGGATAAATTTTACGAAAGGATAGCATGCATTAGGGTTATTGTTATATTTTTAATCTATAGAAAATTCTACATTTGTTAGAAATATTTTCTCTTGTAGAGAGAACGCTGTTACTATACACATGAAAACATATAGTAACTATTGTTTATAGAACAGCAAAAACAACACTTGGTGGAAATAATAAGGGATGCACAATTTCTTGTGGCTGCAGAAATGAATGGGAAACAGCAGAAATTGATAGTGGAATGCCTAAAAGGAGGTTTTATTGCCTTAATACATACTTAATGGGATTACCAGTAGTTAAGACCGTCGCTACAGCAGATGCCTAAACCAATTTTTCTAATATTTTGACCAAGCAGCTAAAACACTTGACAGTAGTCAACACTATTTACAGTTACACAATATCGGGTTGAAGATACTAATAATAATTGTCGTGCAAAACCACCAAGAGATTCCATTATTATTTCGAATTTCTGTTTGATCTTGTAGTGTCTACGGTTTCTGCCGAAAGTCACATTATGGTGGATTAGCGATAAAGTAACTGGCGCTTAGCAACTTTTCCTTTAGTCCATGATTAAATGGAAAAAGCTGAAGAAATGCTTTGTGAATCAGTGAACGAAAAACTGTTTGTCTATCGGTTATCGCAAGCATGGGTAATAGGTATATATTTTTTTTAACTGATCCTCGATGGAATTTATTCAGAAGTAATCTCCAAAATCGCGCACAAAATCATAAACCACATAAACATTGCGCCGAAGTTTCTTCGAGTTTAATGTACAACGTTTAATGCTGTACGAAACTCTCAGCCGCGGCCCATAAACTTTCAGCCACAGCCCGGTGTTGTTGGCATCTATAGCGGTGCCAGACGCACGATCATTGCTTACTTAAACTTAATTGAAATAAAAACTACTGAGGCTAGGGGCTACAATTTGGTATGTTTGATGATTGGAAGGAGGGTGATCATCATACCAATTTGCTGCCGTCTGCAGGTAACTAAAAAGGGTTATTGAGTTTTCTGTGGAATAAATTGCCTCCTTGTTCAAGAGACAGGGAGGTTATCTCACCGAAACCCAAAGAAATCTTCTCAGCGATTTTCTGGACTGTTTTATAACTGTACTTTCGACAAGGGAAATGTATTTGGTAACTTTGGAAGTGATTTATATAACCCTTTCACAAAACCGTCTGTCATCATCCCATTCCAGGTCTATGATACTCTGACAAGAATTTTGCCGCAATCGAAGTCGGCAATGAAAGGTATTCACGTGACTAATACACAAACTATTAGCTTCTACAGCTTTTACCTGCTTTGAAAGGCGAGAGGTTATTCTTCCAAAAAATTACAGAACTTTTAGTATGATTTTGTGTGCCTTTCCATGTATTGAACCCTATGAGCAGAATGGAGCACTTAGTCTTCGGTGTTAGGCATTCAAATATCTAACACAGAAGATTAAGTGCTCCATTCTGCTCATAGGATTCTTTCTGATATTTATTGGCCTTTTAGAATGGTTAAAAAAGAGAATTAATCTGCAAAAAAATAAAAATCACGTTAAACGTAGATATACTTTGAAAATGTTGACGATAAAACCAAAACCATCATAAATATGTATACGGTCAAGCGACTGTTTAAGAGTCTTCAATAAGAACAATGTTAGATGTATATGAAAATCACTTGCGGTAAACCGACAGGAATATAAATAAAGACGAATCTACATCCGTTTTTTCCTTATTAAGTGTATATATGAATGTTTGAAAACGCGGGAGACCCGCACATCAAAATAAAACTTAGGATTTTTGTTGTAAACACGAGAAACGAAAGCGACAAAGTGTAAAAGCCACACTCAGTACAAAGCGCTATTGAAAAGAAGCGAGGAAGAGTTCTCTTCATTCTAAGAACTTTGTTAATATCAATGTTGTCCTTAGCGAAACTTCGATGTGAGTACATCGTGGCAGAAAACAGAAATAAAAAAGAATGAAAGGAACTTCGATGTCAACGGAAGGTAAATAATAAAAGAAAATCTAAATGGCATTATTGAAAAGAAAAACTCTCTAACCTCATGAGAGAAGAATTTCTTTGCCAGAACGATAACTTCTTTATTCAAATCCAGTAGATGAATAATCTATGCTCTAATTTCACAGATGGCTCAATTATCCGTTAGTGTGTCAAGGATGCGATGCATTGCAGGCTGCCGCGTGTCTTCAGCAAGGTGAAATCATCTCCATCCAATCAATTTCTCGTTAACTTCAATCTGTTCTCTGCAAGGCTGTAACCCCATTTTTGTAATCGTTAAATCAAATCTTCATCACGCCACGTCTTCCTTCACATGGATATGTTACATTCCTCTTTACCCACTATGAAATACCAAAATAAGGTAGCGTCTGATATTCTGTTATCTAAACTAGAAAATAAATTGATCTGATAGTAAAACATATATGTCAGAATACCAATGGTCCACCAACAGGAAAACAAATAAAGACGCATCTCTGCCCCTCTTATCCGTAGTAAGTGTGTGTGTGTGTGTGTGAATGTTAAAAACGAGGGAGACTACTAGATCAAAGGAAAACTTAAGATTTTTTTAGTACACGGGAAAGAGAGGCGTTAAGTTTAAAAGTCATACGAGGTACAAAGCGCCGTAGAAAAGAAGAGAGAAAGAGATCTCCACAATCCCAGAACTTTATTAATATTAATGTTATTGATTCATGTTGTCCTCAACGAGACTTTAAGCTCAGAGCAACGTAGAGGTATCGTTGTAGTAAACAGAAGTCAAAACGTTTGAAAGAGACTTCGAAGTTAACAGAGATAATGATATAAGGATAAAGCCAATTAATAGGAATAAAATTATATTATCTTAAAAACGATATATCCATTGCTTAACCTTATTAAAGAATTTTTTTGTCACAACGAGGAATTTTATACAAATCCAGTAACTATTT
>NC_061107.1:134739100-134761600 GCF_015104395.2 Macrobrachium nipponense | reverse complement strand
ATCTCACACAAGTGTAAATTATAAGATTGCATGTGATCTACTTAAGGAGAGATTTGGAAGGCCTGAGAGGATGATATTTGCCCATGTTCAAGCACTTTTAAATGGCAAGGTTCCTGTTAAGGCAGGAGGCCCTAAGTATGTTTTACCTGCTGTGGAATCTACAGGATGAGTTGTTGACGCATATCAGAAGTTTAGAGGCTTTAGGTGTATCTGGTAAGCAGTGCGAAGTTTTCCTGACGCCCATTATTCTTTCTCGTCTTCCGAGTGAAATACGAATGGAGTGGGCTAGGAAAGGCGCTGGTCATGAAAGTGATTTGGAATGGCTTCTGAAATTCTTACAAGAGAAATTGAAAACTATTGAAAGATCTGAGACATTTAAAGATGTTACTTCTAGGAAACCAGAAAATCCTAGTGTATCTGAAGAAAAAAGAACTGGCACTAAGGGCTCAAGGGAGAAGGGTAACCTCTGCATTCGGCTCTGCATACCTCATCAGAGGTTGAATATCCTATCTGTGGATTTGTGCTAAAAAACATAAAACAGAAAATTGTTATGAAACATTGAAATTGAATGGGCCACAGCGTGCTGAGAAAATAAAATCTGCTGGATTGTGCTTTAAGTGTTTAAAAAAGGGACATTTAGCTAAAGGGTGTTATCCCAAGTGTAAAAAATGTAATGGAAAACATAACCTCATAATGTGTGTATTAAGTTGGATTCAAATAAGGATAATGACTCCATAAAGGTTGCAGTAGAGAACAGGTCTGAAATTGTAAATAAGGTAATGAGCAAGGTTCCTCTGTTAATTTTGCTGGAGCTGCTCTTCATAACGTTGCTTCTACAAATGTAACTTGTACTATTTTACAAAACTGCAAAGGTTCGTGTTGTGGGATCTAATGGCATACCTATTGAAGCAAGAGCTTTGTTTGACAGTGGGTCTGACCGTACTTATGTTAGTAGTAATATTGTAAAGAAATGTAAACCTGAGTGGATTACTAGTCAGCCCCATGCATATTCAGTGTTTGGAGGTGACAAGTCAAGTAAGAGTAGCCTAAGTAACATTATAAATTGAAGGTACTTGATCGTAATAATTATCACATTTGTTGACAGCTGTTGAGATTCCTAAGATATGTCAGCCCTTGATTAGACCAGTTATTCCAAATAATATGTTAAACGCCTTTTCTCATGTACAACTTGCTGATGATTATCAGAATAATTCACATGTGAATATTGATATATTGATAGGTTTGGATGCATACTGGCAGTTCATAAAGTCTGATGATGTAATTCAATTTGATGGAATTGTAGCTCAAAACTCTGTATTTGGTTGGGTACTGTCTGGTGCCTGGCATGCTAATCTTTTTTATCCCTGTACGTCATCTCAAATGTTGTGTATTTCAAAGGTGTCTGATTATGATGTATGTAAATTTTGGGATCTGGAATCTGTAGGGATTAGTCCTAAGGATCCAATAATCAATTAGAGTCAAAATTTCACATTGCAGGAATTTTCTGAGAAAATTCAATTTGTTGAAGGTAGATATGAAGTAGCCCTACCTTGGAAAAGTGGAACAGCTAAGAGTGATCTAATAGATAATAAACAAACTGCTTTAAAGAGACTAAATAAATTACACTGTAAATTGGATAAGGATGTTAAGCTGAAAACTGAGTATTACAAGGTTTTTGATGAGTATGAAAAGGAGGGTATAATTGAGGAAATTCCTAGCAATGAGATTAGTAATGGTTTCCCTATTTTTTATATACCTCACAGACCTGTTGTAAGAGAGGCTAGTACAAGTACAAAGGTAAGACCTGTTTTTGATGCTTCCGCTGCTAGTTACAATGGAGTATCTTTGAATGATTGTCTCCAAACTGGCCCCTCTCTTAACCCCGACTTAGTAAAAATACTGATTCGATTTAGGAGATGGCCTATAGCCTTATCAGGTGATATCAACAAGGCATTTTTACAAGTGAGTATGAGACGAGAAGATAGAGATGTACATCGTTTCTTACTGAAGTGTGAAAATGGTATTAGAATTATGAGATTTCGGCGTGTTCCATTTGGTAACACTGCTAGCCCCTTTTTATTAAATGCTACAATTCTATATCATCTTGAACGTGTAAAATGACTGAGGTAATACAAGAGTTAAAGGAAAATATGTATGTAGATAATTGGTTGAGTGGTGCTGACAGCTTTAATGAAGCTTATGCCAAGTTCAGTGAGGCTCGTAAGGTTTTATCTCTGGCAGGTATGCCTTTGACCAAATGGGTTTCTAATAGCAAATTAGTGACTTATAGATTTAATGATAGAATTAATCTTGTTAAAGAAGATGAAGCTACTAGTGTGTTAGGATTGCATTGGTATAACAATTCTGATACATTTTCCTTTCATGGAATTGAACTAAGCTCTAAGGTAGAGCTGGAGTTGACCAAACGATCAGTTTTGAGTCTTATTGCTAAATTATTTGATCCTCTGGGTCTTATAAGTCCCTTTGTAATGTATGGTAAAATACTCTTTCAGGACATTTGGAGATTGGGTCTTCTTTGGGATGATTTATTACCTCTGGAACTGCAGGTTAAGTTTCAGAAGTGGGTGAGAGTGCTAAATTTCTGAAATCTTGGAATGTTAATAGGTGCAATTTTCCTGATACTTCATGGGCAGGTCTTTGTAAAATTGAATTACATGCCTTTGGAGATGCTTCCACAAAGGGTATGGTGCTTGTGTTATATACGAACCTGCTCCCAGGATGGTTCTTATAAGGTGTCATTGGTGGCATCCAGATCTAGAGTAGCACCTATCAAGACAGTAACTCTTCCTAGACTGGAATTAATGGGGAGTTTATTATGTTCAAGGTTAGTAGTTTTTGTAAAGAATGCTCTAAGTTTGGGTAATGATACCTCCCTCATATGTTGGACTGATTCTAAAATAGCACTTGCTTGGATTCAAGGAGACCCTTGTAATTGGAAACCCTTTGTAGCTAACAGAGTTACTGAAATCCAAAGTATAACTCCACCTAGCTGTTGGCATCATTGTTCAGGAATTGACAACCCCTCTGATTTGATATCCAGGGGGATGTTAGGTGATCAGCTTTCGGCTAACAGTTTATGGGGAAATGGTCCCTCCTGGCTATCTGAACCTTTGTATTTTTGTCATGAAGGTAAACAATTGTTTTCTACTATGGAAGAAGCTAATTGTAAGGACGATACATCTTTGTTTGAATTTGATAGATGGAGTCACTTTAGTAAAGCTCAGCATGTAATGGCTTGGGTTTTGAGATTTGTACATAACTGTAAAATGCAGGTAATTAAATGTTTGGGAACTTCTGGCCCATTGACTTCAGATGAATTAGAGAAGGCCAAAAACTAAAATGATTTATTGTGTACAGAGAGAAGTCTATCCTCGGAAGTTAATGCTTTATTGAGAAAAAAACTATTTCAAAGGAGTCAAGTTTGTGTAAATTGGATCCTTTTCTAGATGAGCAAGGTTTATTGAGAATTAAGGGTAGGCTTGAGCATGCAGATTTAACCTATGAAAGTAAACACCCAGTAATAATACCCAAATGTCACTTTGCTAAACTACTTGTCAGCTTTCAACATATATTTCTTAAACATGCAGGTGTTTCTTCCATTATGTCTTCCTTAAGAAGTAGTTTTTTGGGTAATAGGAATTAGAGTATTAGCCAATAAGGTCTGTCATCAAGAAATGTGTTAGATGTCAAAGACATGATTCAAGGGCTTGCAGTCAACCTGTAGCTCCTTTACCAGAATTAAGGGTGAAGGCTGCACCACCATTTACTGTAACTGGTCTCGACTCTGCTGGTCCTCTATTTTGTGCTGATTTTGCATCGAAAAAGTTTTATATTTTGTTTTTTACGTGTGCTGTAGTCCGTGCCATACATGTAGAGCTTACTGACTCCATGAGTGTCTTTGACTGTATGCTTGCAATTCGCAGATTCATTGCTCGTAGGGGCCTTCCATCAGTGTTGTACTCCGATAATGCTAAGACCTTTGTTGCATGTGTCAGTGAATTGCAAAAGGTTTATGGACACCTGTCTCCCCACTGGAGATTTATAGTTCCAAGGTCTCCTTGGTGGGGAGGTTGGTGGGAACGTTTAATAAGATCAGTAAAGTCTGCTGTTCGAAAAACTTTAGGTGGTAATTATATTTCCAGGTGTGAATTAGAAACGACCTTACATGAAGTTGAGGCATGTGTAAATTCCAGGCCTTTGACTTTTGTTAGTGAAGAACCTGATGCCCCTGTCCCTTTATCTCCCTCTCATTTTCTTATTGGGAGAAGTACAGGTTTTCAAACTCCGGTGAACACTGACCCTTCTTTGTATTTCAGCTAAGGATTTAAGTGATAGAGAAATCTTAAGAAGGGCGATCTTAAATAAGTTTTGGACTGTGTGGAGCAATGATTATATCAGGAATTTACCTTGTGTTGTTAAGGGTTTCACTCCAAATTGTGACCTGAAAAAGGGTGATTTAGTGTTAGAGAAGGAAGATAATTTGTCCAGACGCATGGCCCTGGGTTGTGATAGTTGATGTATTTCCAGGCAAAGATGGACTTATTAGAAGTGTAAATGTAAAAACTTCCAAAGGGGTAATTACCAGGCCAATACAAAGATTACATTATCTGGAAATTTCAAGTTTTGACTCTGAAGCTATAACAGAAACCATAAATGAATCCATGCCTGAATCCCCTCTTGAGAAATCTAAGTCTGTATTCCCTCTTGAGTACTCTGTTGAGAATCGGGCAGGATAACTAAGGTCCCTAAGAAACTAGATTTGTGAGCATATAGGTTTGTATCTAGATTCACATGTTTATTCAAGATTTGTAAGTCCATTTTGCTATGAATAACATTTATCCTAATTTATTGTTTATTTTTGTCTCAGCAAACATCAGTGTGAGTTACTGCTACAGAATCTATTGAAATTACTGTTAAATTTTAACTTCCTATTTGAGACAAATTCCAGTGTAACTTACTGAATGTATTGGACTGTACCTTGTTCATTATTATGTCTTGATAGGAGTTATAACTCCTATGGTGGGGTGATGAATTGGAATTAACTTTGTGAAAGGCTTTACTTGTTTATTTAGTTGAGTATGCCATTTAATTTGCTGTTTTTCAAACATTTTCTTTATTGTCATTTGAAATGAATTATGAGTTTTATTAAATAATCTAAGTTTATTGAAACACTGCATTATTATTAATTGTATTGTATTGCTTTAATTTTGAGTGATTTGCCTTTGTAATTGTTGAGTAAGAAATTTGAGAATAAGAGATTGTTACTGTTTTGTGATCCTGTAAGATTTTCCGATGACTTCTTGTCATCGTTTGTTGTAAGAATTTAAACAGAATACAGTTAGAAACAGCGGCGTCACCACCCGGCTTTCCTTTCTCAAACCCTTCTTGGATGTTGTTAGTCATATATAAGAACAATAATATATATATATATATATATATATATATATATATATATATATATATATATATATATATGTGTGTGTGGTGTGTGTGTGTGTGTGTGTGTGTGTGTATGCCCTGGTGGGCCTAAGTAAGACTGCAAGGCAGCAGTTTCCACAGTTATTGGAGGTGGGCTTAGCCTTTTACTAAAAAGTAAGACTGCATGGCAGCGGTTTCCACATTTATTGGCGGGGGCCCTAGCCTTTTACTAAAAAGTAAGACTGCAAGGCAGCGGTTTCCACATTTATTGGCAGAGTGCCTAGCCTTTTACTAAAAAGTGAGACTGCAAGGCAGCAGTTTCCACATTTATTGGTGGTGGCCCTAGCCTTTTACTAAAAGGTAAGACTGCAAGGGAGCAGTTTCTACATTTATTGGAGGTGGGCTTAGCCTTTTACTAAAAAGTAAGGCTGCAAGGGAGCAATTTCCACAGTTATTGACGATGGGCCTAGCCTTTTACTAAAAAGTAAGAGTGCAAGGCAGCAGTTTTCAGACATATTGGTGGTAGGCCTAACCTTTTACTAAAAGGTAAGAGTGCAAGGCAGCAGTTTCCACAGTTATTGGAGGTTGGCATAGCCATTTACTAAAAAGTAAGACTGCAAGGCAGCAGTTTCCACACAAATTGGTGGTAGGCCTAGCCTTTTACTAAAAAGTAAGACTGCAAGGCAGCAGTTTCCACGCATATTGGTGGTAGGCCTAGCCTTTTACTAAAAAGTAAGACTGCAAGGCAGCTGTTTCCACATTTATTGGTGGTAGGGCTAGCTTTTTACTAAAAAGTTAAGACTGCAAGGAAGCAGTTTTCACAGTTATTGGTGGTTGGCATAGCCATTTACTAAAAAGAAAGACTGCAAGGCAGCAGTTTCCAGTTATTGACGTTCGGCCAAGCCTTTTGCTAAAAAGTGAGACTGCAAGGCAGCAATTTCCATAGTAATTGGCGGTGGGCCTAGCCTTTTACTAAAAAGTAAAAATGCAAGGCAGCAGCTGTCCTTCTATTCGCCTTTTACAAGCAGGACCTATGGTGGTAGTATTCTTACACCCCCTATGACAGGATGAACGTATAAAACCTCATCAGGCTGAAAATTTTACAAGGATGAGAATCACTGAAATTACGTAAAACATAAAAAGAAAATCAAATACAAACTAAGAATAAATCACAAAGTTCCTAAAATAAAAAACAAAAACAAACACAAATAAAACAATAAGGTGAAATGTAAACAAACTTCCACAGAAAAAGTAAAATGTCTGACTACCCATTTGGGTACCTACTAAGCAAAAGGTGCAAGCATCATCACCTGCAAAATATACTCGCACAGAAAGTGGAACACGACTTTACTACACTTCACACCTTCGTCTTGAAAACAATCTTCTCTATCTTTTGTATTAAGTGGTATTACTTCCAATATTTCCACCAGAACAATCTCTCTTCATTCATCCTGTATTTCCACGTATCCTTGCCATCTAACAACCGAATGATATGTCCTTTCACGCTTCCAACTGTACATAAACTACATAAGCAATATTCATCTCAGCCTGCTAAATCTTACTGCAATCATTTGTATCCAATATCATAATTCCACACCCTTAAAAGAAAGTTTAGTAAACGATCCGATCACTCATATATATATATATAATATATATAATATATATATATATATATATATATATATATATAATATATATATATATATTGTAAAAAGGGGGAATGTACAGATTCGTCATTTTTAACTTCCATGGAGACAGAGAGTCCAAGTGACAAGACATCTCAGCTTAAGAATGCTGATGTACCTTTTTGGTTGGCGTGACATTAAGATGCTTACTAAGCAGGTCAACGATCGTTCTGTAGTTCGAGAAGGTGCCTTTGAAAACTGGCTGCAACCAGTTACCTGGACGTTGACGAAGGGTGTGAGTTTGTCTGTATGTGTGCGGCTCTTCTGTTCATAATGGCATGTTTAGCCAAAACTATAGAGAGACTTACGGAGAGGTCTGTGTGAGAAAGGCAGAGCCACGATGGCGTATGCCAAAGAGTTTCCTTTTGAGAGTGTGTGATGTTCTGGGCTGCAATGGGTAAGAATTACTGTGCTTTAGCCAAAGATATGGCTTGTCTCTTAATTTGACATTTTGTAAAGATGATCTATTTCATTTAATCTTTTGGCTTCATCTTTACAATTGTGTATGCTTATCAGTGTGTCCCTCCTGTCTTTTAACAGGCGGATCTAGTGAGGGGAGACTGTGTCCTGTGTGGAGGGAACTATAATATTTTGGAGAAGAGAAAATTGGTGTTTTACTATTACTGATTAGGACTATTATTTACTGGGGGGTTATCTAACTTACTTGGACTGTAAGTTATCATTCCATTAATATCCTGTAAGAATCTGAATTATTTAATTTATACTTTGCTTTGAATAAATGTCTATTTTTGTAGCTCCGACTCTGATTTGATGACCTGATGAAATGGAGTGGAGGTTGTTGAGAGAGAGAGAGAGAGAGGTTGCGAGAGAGAGAGAGATTAGGAGAGAGCGAGAGGAGAGAGAGAGACGAGAGAGAGGGGCTATTGTCTGAGAGAGAGAGAGAAGAGAGAGAGAGAGAGAGAGAGAGAGAGAGAGAGAGAGTGAGAGAGGAGAATGTGTTACCAGAATTAGTTTGCCTGCTGCTATAGCTAAACGCTTACCAAATGAAATATGAGACTTTTATCTCGTAAGATATATATATATATATATAATATATATATATATATATATATATTATATATATATATATATATATATATATATATATATATATGTGTGTGTGTGTGTGTGTGGTGTGTGTGTGTGTGTGTGTGTGTGTGTGTGTGGGTAATTTATAAGTATTGCCGACAAATACCAAGCTGAGGGGGTTATTTCTAATATCTGACTTGGGCGAAATTCTGAAATATATATATAAAAAAAACACCATTATGTTAAACCGATTACCTTTTCCGCTTAAAATGATTTGTTGCATAAACACAATCGCTACATTTAACGTGAACACCCAATGAAACAATGAACCCAATGGAGCATTCCCTGGAAAACAATAAAGTTTGTTTCAACAAAATATCTTCTTTATTAAGTACTAGGGAAAATGAATTATTTCCGCCACTTAGGGTACATTTGGTACTTTTTTATCTGAAAATATATAGGATGAAAAACGTTTTTATTAACCTAAATGAATTAATTCCAAGTTCATAAAAACCTTTCAAGATAAAAGCAAATGAACGTTCTTTCTACTACGTGAATACAAATACGACGAATTTAATCTGTAAATTAATTTCATTACTGAAATAAACAATGAAGGTTAAAGGCAGTTTTTTTCTTATGATCTCTTTCATATTGTTATTGTTGTACGGCATTTCAAAACTACAAGCTTTTTATTAATAATATTCCAGAAAATCATTACCATTAACAAGAAGAGACCGCTCAATTCTGGCAACATTTGTTGATTTTCTCAACAGAGAACC
The DNA here is from genome assembly GCF_015104395.2 of Macrobrachium nipponense. Taxonomy (NCBI): domain Eukaryota; kingdom Metazoa; phylum Arthropoda; class Malacostraca; order Decapoda; family Palaemonidae; genus Macrobrachium; species Macrobrachium nipponense. Next base: position 134,752,668 of record NC_061107.1, on the reverse strand, counting down.
ATTCTTCGAAAAAAAAGAAAAAAGGAAAAAAAGAAAAAGTGAACGACTAAATTATGACTTGATTATGCTATCGATCATATTGCAACAAGGGACTCCTCTTTTCATTCCAACTCCCCTCTTAAGAATATTCTTTTCAAAAGACGTTAACATAACGCTATTTCATATCGCTATTGACATTAACCATCTGTCGTAGAGATTTTGCCTCTCCTATAAAGCTCTTGTTAGTCTCTCTTTTTTTCAGTCTTTTCATTTCCCTCCCTAGTGTATGTATGGGGGTTAAAGCTCTTTCCAGGTCACTTCGCTGACACTGGGGACAACTCTCCATCGTATGATCCCCAGGCACTACTTAAGGATATCCCTGAGTCAGAGCCACAGGAGCAGGAGGCACTAGGCACTAATTCAGGACAGCGGGCCCGCATCCCATAAAAGAAAGCTGGGTGACCACGTGACATGGGATAAGAAAACAAACACTGTGGATGCAGTACAAACACTAGCTCCACTTCCTGAGCTATGGTCCATCAGAGCCAAACCCAACACGTGGCTGACTACCAGTTCAAGTATTATGCCAAATCCCCCATCACTGCCTCATCCATCGTCAGTGTATCTACAATAACTTCTCTCTCCGTCACCAGGTAAAGTGCCTGGGACTGAGTTTTTGCCAGTCACGTGGATCCTGTTTCTTTTGCTATTCCATTTTTCGATTTTCAATGCATTTCTCATATTGACCTGACTATATTACAAAGAGTGTCCCTAAGTGAAGTAACAGCGTTGTGCCCAATGGTCAGCTGGCACCATCAGCGCATCTTTGACCCCTTAATCGCACAAGTTTCGTCAATTAATCGCATGCCTTCTCCAATGCAGACGCAGTTTTCTTGGCGTGGATCCTTCTGCTCCGATTGTGCTTGCATTACCATGGTAACCCACTACAATTTGATTTATGGTGCCCTTTAAAGTCAAAAGTTGGCACCCAGTTATCATCGACTCATCTTATTTAGAACTCCAACAGAGCCCTGTTACCTGTCCTAATTGTTCCCATTCATCTGATCATGTTTATTTTATATACATGTTATTCTAGTTATTCTAAGAGTTTATCTAAAATTCCCCCTTCTAGTAAAGCCCTCAGCTTAATTTCTTTTCTTCTATGTTCTAACTACTTGAAAATTATAGTCAGATTGCATTATCTCCTTGAAGTAAGTCCCTTGCCAGGTTTAGGCTATAAAAATGGCAACCCATGCTCCAGATTGTAGCCTGTAACAAGTAGCCCCGATAAGCTGGATACAAGTGAAAAACGAACCTTATCATGTACACCCCCTTAAATAAGCACACAATCGAACAGAAGACCACTGATTAAATATTGCATTACTTTGTATTATTGCGATTATAAATCATGACTGGAATGTTTAAATTTAATTTTCTCTAGCAATTTAAATGCTTGTGTGCATGCTAAACGAGTAATCTCACAGAGAGAAAGAGTTGTGCCATTTAAAAACACGAGTTTTGTTGGTACCACATGATAGCAACTCCTACATGACTTAAATTGGTAGGTCTTAGTTATGGAGTGTTAACAGTGTTAAAAAAGGAAAAGTGGTTCATTTATTTCTCCCACCAAGTGCTCTGGACAATTTGCAGTCTATTATTTTAGAGGACACACCATCTGGCAACTCAAATCATGGTACAATAAGCAATTTAACTACATTTCTCTCTCTCTCTCTCTCTCTCTCTCTCTCTCTCTCTCTCTCTCTCTCTCTCTCTCTCTCTCCCTTTCTCTCGCCATAGCATTCACGTTATAATTTCAAAGTAAACTTCCAAGAAATTTCATGTGCGTTCTTTAAACACTTATATTTACAAAGTTCATTCATCTGTGACCACGTAGGCCACTTTAGAAATGAAAGAATCATTTTCAATTTAACTTTGTAAGTCTGCACAACCGAGTCACATTTTTTTGCATCCGTACCTACAACCCCACGGAAAGGTGAGGGAAACGTTTCCAAGACTGTTTGCCATTGTCCCATAAAACTTCATACAAGACTTCGCTCAGACAGCCACGCGTTGGTGCACGAGTCCTGTGCCCGTCCCAACAGCGTACTATATCCCCCGTCATAACAGAAACTTATGATATTTTAAAATAATGTAAATTCAGATACCATTCTGATCACACGCTTTTGTCAAGTCAACCTTTACTATAACATAAAATTCTTCACACATGATAACAACAAATAAACGTTCATTACATGATTGCTTTAGGACCCAACTTAATTTTAATTTTTTCACGAAATAAGTAAGCTTAATAAATTAAGCTTACTTATTTCAAGTTTATCTCTGTATGTACTTACAAACAACCCATCTTTTTCTTGCCTAAGCCTTTACCACTTTCCATCCATCCCAAGTGTCTCTCACAAAATTAAACTCAATTAATGCTTATGCAAACCATTTACCAAAATTCCATGTTACAGCACATGGCCAAGTTACTTGAAAAGCCCACCCTATCGATAGCTCCCACAAATTCTTGCAATCCTCATGCTCGATTCTACAGAATGAGCCAGCACCCAAGGTGTAATAACTCTACATTCTTTGAAGGAAAACAACATTCTTTGGAACACCTTGAACCTTGCGCTATAGTCTGTTTCGTCCGTATGTTAGTAAATCAACTATTTTACATGAACAAACCTATATTCTCTGAAACAAGTCAACCCTACATTCTTTATGAACACATCAACGTTCTACTAAACAACCAAACCTGTTCTCTATGAACAAACCTATGTTTTACAAAACTACCAAACCCATTCTTTACAAGCAAAGTCATGTTCTCAGGAACAACCAAAACCCATTCTCTATGAACAAACCCACATTTTCCAGAACCAACAAAGCACATTCTCTACAAAGAAAACCGTGTTATCTCCAACAAATCATATCTCATTCCCTTTGAACAAGTTTACACTCCATTTGAACAATGCTATGCTCTTTATGGACAAGCGTACATTCTCAGGAATGACCTTTACCCATTCTCTATTAACAAACAAACATTTTCTGGAACAACTAAACCCATTTTCTACAAACAAGCCCATATTCTCCAGAACCAACAAAATCTATTTTCTATGAACAAAACCTGTTTTCCAGAACAAATCATATCCCATTCCCTTTGAATAGGCTTATGATCTATTTGAACAACTCCGGGTTCTTCACGAACAAACCCACGTTCTCAAGAACAACCAAAACCCATTCTCTATAAAAAAAAACTTACGTTCTCTGGAACAACCAAGCCAGTTCTCTATGAACAAACCTTAACCTCAAACTCGACTCCCACGAACAAGCCGACACCAAGAACAAACCTGCAATTAGTGCCAGTACCACCTAACATTGCCATTTACCAGTAGTGCCACCTACTTAGCTATGCTCCATTGCCCAGTCACTCGCTGTCACAACAGTGCCAAATCACCCCCAGCACCATGGCCCTTGGCATTGCATACCACAAAAGTACCCTTCTCTTAACTGGAGCTTAGGCTCACAACCAGCTGTAACAACATGTCGGCACATACCGATGATTACGAAACCTTGGTTACCCATGGGAAGGATCTGAACCTGTAGAGAGATGCCCTGACCACATGGGAAAAGAAGAAAAAAGAAGAAAAGGAAGAGACAAACAGACAGGAGAGGGAGAAAGAAAAGAAGGAAAAAAAGGAAAAGGAGGAGAAAGACAGCCAGAAGAAGGAGAAAAAAAAGAAAGAGAAGAAAAGAGGGAGAGAAAAAGACAGGAAAGGGAAAGGGAAAGAGGGGATAGAAAGTAACAACGGGCCCATGAGCTACAGCTAGCCCAAAAGAATGCCAGGAACCCCACTCCGACCTCTCCCCAGTCCACTCCCGCAGTGCAAGTTCTCTAATCCCAAAATAAATAGATGCCGAGCATGAGGCCTAGCTTGACCCAATAGAAAGGGTCTTCTCCACATACTCCCCCACTCCCACAGAGGTTTGCCTGATTTTAGGGAAGTACCTGGGCGGAAAGGGCTCAGTCGCCTTCCGAGCCCTTTCTTCGAGCAACCAAGGAAAACTTATGGAGGTCTTAAAAGCCTTCACTAAAGCGTACCACAAGACCCACGCACTCAAATGCTGGGTAGAAGCCCTAAACATCTCCACCTTCAATGCCCTGTTTAAGCGCACACAGCTCAAGGAGTTCTTCTACTATGATGTTTGGCACGCTTGCCACTTACCTATCCGATAAAGCCCCCAGTTGTTCACTGAGTGCTGCCGCTTGGCGGATACATACCATCTTCACATTGGCTCCTTGGAACGGAAAGTAAATCCCCCTACTCACACCTCCAGGCTCAGTTAGATCAAAATGGGCATAATCAAGAGGGCTGTGCACCTCACAGAGCAATGCCATCCGAAAGCCCAGGCACCACCAAAGGCACCTACTATTTCCCCACACTGGGAATGCACCCAACCAAACCTCATCTGGCTCTTGGGTACCTAACAACTGGCCTACTCATTCCATGGGTCTAGTACCACGAAAGGACTGTAGCAAAGAAATTTGCAAGGACTGTAACCAGAAGGGTCACAAAATACAGGCATTGTTTGAAATATGCTGCACCTAAAGCATTCCACACTGCTGATAATTTTCAGCAGCCTGCTGATTGGATAGGCCTTGATGCTGTAGCCATAGCGCCCCTTGATGGATCCTCTCCACCTTGAATGCTGCCAAATATCATTGACACCTGGTCAGAGGCCAGCCTCATCACTCGAAAACAAGTGCCTCCTAGTGCCACCTTCTGCAAAAACGAGTGGAGGGTAATCATGTGCTGGAGTAACAGAGACATAAAGGACCTCCCTATAGTTCATCTACAGGTCATCACAGGTGGGTCTTCCAGAAAAAGAGAACACCTCTTCAGAGTCATCCAGTATCTTGCAACCAGACGTCCTCTTCTTTTGTGCTAAAATGTTGTCCAATGGAGGGACACTGTTATCCATTTGCACTGCATGATAGCCATGACCCCTGATGAACATGGGAGTAGGTACCTACCGCCAGAACCAATCCACTACCCACTAATTTGCTGCCAGTCTATCACTCCTTATCAGATGTGCCCTGGCTAGAAGATCAGCCTGGCACCCGACTCGACCATTCTGCCTCTGCAGCTGCAACGCCCTCCTCATCACGAGGGTGGCTGCCTCCCTTCCTACCTTAAGTAGGGAACAACTTACCTGTAACTAGGCGGAGGATGCCACCCACAGCTCCTCCACTCAGATGCTATCACAGATGAGGAAGAAATAAAGAACCTTGTGAAGGATGATTTCCTCCTGCAAGATGATGTACTCTACCAAGTATCCTAGGGAAAGCATGGGCCTGCTCAGATCATCCACCAACTGGTAGTTGTTCCTCTGTCCCTACAACAAGACTTCCTCTGGTTTGCGCATGATGGCCTTGGAAGGCACTTCTGTGTCACCCAGACCATCTGGCCATCAAAGGATGATTCTATTGGCCAGGACTGCAAAAGGCTGTCAAGGTCTTTGTAGCATCTTGCCCCACCTGCAAATAACAGAAAACCTGAATGAAGTCATACTCAAGGATCCTCTCTAGAATATACCCCTTGTCAGCATCCCTTTCCAAGACATTGTCATTTACTAGTATACATCCCAGGGTTGTACCAAGAGCAAGAAGGGACATAATCATTGCCTTACAATCACTGAATGATTTACAAGATATCCAGAGGCTCCAAGAATGCCATAAAGGCCATACAATTTTTCTGTTGTTTTGTGTTCCCTACCACAATTCAAAGTGATCAAGGGAGACATTTTATGTCCAAAGAATTCTGCGACAGCATGGCCAGCCATGGCACAAAACATATCCACTCTACTCTTTACCATCCTGAAAGCCAAGGGATAGTGGAGAGATTCCACCATACCCACGGTTTTACCATTGCCAAACAAGAACATGAAGGAAGAGCAACCGGGAGGAGAACCTCCCCTGAGCCCTCTTTGCTATTTGTCAGGCACACTCCGAAACTTTCGGGTAGAGCCCCTTCAAACTTCTCTACCTTCACTCCATTCGACATACTGTATGAGGTCTGGGCTAAACTGACAAAGGTGGACTAGGCAAAGGACCTGCCAAACATCCAGTGGAACCTTCTGGCCACATGGGTGGTCACTCAAGAGGCAGTCACTCAAGAGGGGGTCAAGCTCAAGCTTGACAAAAAATCCAGAAGTAGAGCCTTTAATGTCAGAGACCAAGTCCTGGTGCTTTGGACAGGAGCCACTCGTCTGCTCGAAACTTGGTTCACAGGCCCCCACAAGATACTCAGGATGCATGGAACTTTGAATTACCTAATGGAATGCAGGCAGAGGTAAAGTAAATGGCTGCTCATTAATTTGTTAAAGCCTTACTCAACCCACAAGGAAAAGGAAGACAGAGAAGCCCTTCCTGCTCCCAGGGGCCTTTTTGACACCATCACTGTGATGCCAGAGCCCTCGAAGAATTCTGAAGTCCTCAACCTCGAGTCTGTTACCCTGGGACTCGAGAGTCACCAGTGTCAGGACACACAGCGATTGTTAAGCACACAACCGCAGGTCACCCAGGAGTGCCTCAGATGCACCGATGTCCTGGAACACTTAATACACCTGTGGGAAGGTGTCACTCTTAGCGTTCAAGGTACTACTGAGTCAGTCCACTGAGAGAAAAGAGGATCGAGGAGTAAGTGCAACTCCAACTTGATCTGATTCTTATTGGGGACAGTCGCAGTGAATGATCCTCCCCAGTTGTCTTGGTTCCTAAAGAAGGATGGGAGATAGGTTATGTATTAACTTTCAGAAGCTAAAAGAAGCCACCAAACCAGATCCATACCTCCTTCTATGAATTAAGGCCTTCTTAGGCAGCCTGGGTTAAGTTAATTATATCTTAGTTTTACCAGACCACTGAGCTGATAAACAGCTCTCTTAGGGCTGGCCTGAAGGATCAGATATTTTTATGTGGCTAGGAACCAATTGGTCACCTAGCAACAGGAACTACAGCTTATTGTGGGATCCAAACTACATTATGTTGAGAAATAAATTTATAACACCAAAAATAAATTCCTCTAATTCCGCAATGGCTGAATCAAGAATCAAACTTCAAACCACTGGATTGGTAGCCGAGTGTGAAAACCACTCATCCAGTGAGGAACTAGGCAGCCTGGGTAGTACCCCCTATTTCAGCCAAATTAATTTAGAGAAGGGATATTGGCAAGTGCCCCTGGCCAAAGAATTGTACCCCCAGCTGCTTTCAAAGATTAATGAACAAAATCCTGGCAGGAATAAAAAAACTGTCATTTGTATATCTAGACGACATAGTTACATACACCCACACATGGGAGGAGTTTCCTTCAGATCCTCAACTAAATCCTTGCTGCCCTACAAAAAGCCTAAATGGTCATAAGCATAAGGAAATGTCAGTTCAGGGTGGCCGGAATCACGTATCTTGGTCACCGAGCAGGAAATGGAAAACTGAGGCCTAAATTTACCAAATTCCATGACATTCAGAATATGCCATACCCGAGGACCAAGAGAGAAGCTCAGCAATTTCTTTGGGATGGTTTAGTACTTCTGACAGTTCATTCTCAACTTCACTGATGCAGCCTACCCTATATCTAACCTCATCTGTGGAAAACAGTCCTTCCACTGCTCACCTGAGTGCGAGAGGGCATACGATCATCTCAAGGCAATACTCATCAGTCAACCAGTTCTTCATACATCCAACGATGAGTTGCTCTTCTACATGGCAGTCAATGCCAGTGACATCGCCACTGGGGCAGTCATGTTTCAATAAAAGGATGAGGTTAGGGCACCCAGTGGCCTTCTATCCAAGAGAAAGAACTTCTGGGTAATATTGTGGCCATGAAATATTTTGAGTCCTATTATGCTGATCATAAATTCCCATTAACAGTCTTAGCTGATCACAACTTTCAGTAACCAGAATAAATGTCTAATTCTTTGGTGCATCAACCTCCAACATCATAGCTGAAGAATTGAGCATATCAAGGGTACAGACAACAAAATCACTGATACCCACTCCAGGCATCCCAGCTAATGCCTCTATCGATGGCTCCCTCCTACCTGCTCCCCCAGAGTAACGTGACACTCTCCCCTGAGTGAAACATTGTTATTTCCTTTTTTGATTCTATCATTTCTTGTTACTTATTACTTCTGTATAATTGTTATCGCAAGTACCAACCATCAGATTGGATGACCTCCATGAATCCCTGACTCTCAAACCATACAGCTATGTGTAGGACACCCTATCTTGTACTTAAATTAGAGCCATTAGGTTTTCACGACTTTAGTGCCATGATTGGCACCATTCTCAGTCATACCGAGTACTGTGGCATCTCCTAACATAAGCCCACAAGTACTTACCTCCCTTATACTGCCTCATGAAGGCAAACTAGCTGCATGACCTTGCATAACAAAGTTATGCCAAGTCATGCAGCCTTGTTTGTAGGCAGTCTCATCTAATTCAAGTTGTGTTATGTCAACATTTTGGGGGTTACAACAAGGGACACCAGTTTTCAAGCCAACTCTCCTTTTAAGAATATCAGTTTCAAAAGACATTAATATAATGCTGTTTCATATCGCTATTGACATTAACAGTCAGTCAGAGATTTTGCCTTGCATACAAAGTGCTTGTTATTCTCTCTCTTTGGTGGTATTTTCATTTCCCTTCCTAGACCATGTGACTGTGTTAAAAGCTTCCATTGTATGATCTCCCCAGACACTACTTAACAAAGTTCCTGAATGAACACCATAAATGGTACTAATCCAGGACAGCTAGCCTGCACCTCAAAAGAGAAAGCTGGGTGACCATGTGACACAATATCCCCCATTCACCTGGCAATTCAGCATGTGGGCAACAAAGAGAACCATGAAGCAGAGGCAAAATGATAGAAAACGGATGACCCTTGAAAAGAATGGGAAGTTAATCCGGCAAAGAGATAAAAATGCCAACGAACAATGCCTCTCATGAGAGACACTTCAGATGCAGTGCAAACACAAGCTCCACTTTCTGAGCCCCGTTCCGTCAAAGCCAAATCTCAACATGTGCCTGACTACCAATCCGAGTATTTTTCTAGTGCCGACATCCCCTATCACCCACCTCCACCCATCATCAGCACATCTATGAAGACCTCTCTCTCTCTCTGACACCAAGTACAGTACCAAGAATTGAGTTCTTACCAGTCTCGTGAATTGTTTCTTTTGCCATTCCATTTTCCCAATTTCCTATGCATTTCTCATATCCACCACTTGATTTCTTTAAAATGTTCCAACCCAACACTCACAAGCAAACATATTTAGTCCTATGCATATGTCTATAGTATATTATGTACTGATAAGATATGATATATATGTGTTTTTTAATTAATTAAGATCCACTAAATCATTAAATGCATTAGCGATTCTCTCTATATCCTTCCACAGTCCACAATTCTGTCTAAAAAACTAAGAATCTTGCCTCGGGGCCGCAATCGAGTCCGGCTTTCATCATTGTGCAACACCAAGCACCATTATCCCGCCTTGTCCACTATTTTCTTTGAGATTTTCAGTACTGCCCCATTTTCTCTGAAGTCAGTGGTATGCATATACAAAATAACCAAACGCATAGCATAGGTATTTAGCAGTTAGATGATAATATAAGTACTAGAAATATTATCGTTCACCGAGAAATCGACTAGGCTCAAATCAGACTCATGAGAAAAAACAATCATAACTTTCGTACCAAACTTCCCGAGCAGGTTGTAAACAAAATAATATAGCAATTTCTCTCGGTTTCTCGTGACTCTGGGTCCCATTATCAGACGTTTTCCAGGAAATCTAATGTGTGTTGTGTCTTGTCACTCTCGTGATATGTGAAACATATAACTCGAAAAGAATGTTTTTCGCCGAAATTCATGTACATTAATTGTTAAATCATTTTTTCGAAAAAAAGACAATCAAAATTCTCCACAGATGATGTAGTCGAGCTACTGTGTTAGATAAAAAAGAAAAAAAAAGTGCCACCATTTGGCTTCTAAGCAGTTAAGGAGACCATTTTTTTTTCGAAAAAGTAGAGGGGTATCCCCCTCCCCTTAAACCCCACCCCCACAGCGAACTCCATATCATTGCCCCCCCCCCCCTCCCCCTACATTTTTTTCTGAGAATGCCCATGATTATGTTTGTCCTAATACCATCTGACATTTGTGATACATGAAATATATAGATTTGGGATGTGTTGTATGAATATCTGCCAAATGTAATTTGTCAAAAGTTGTGATCTCTACTATGATATGCTCACTGATCATTACTCGATGAGCGAAATTTTTGTAGATTCTATCCTCCACACTTCATAGTAAATTTATGAAACTTCAATAATGCATCTACGATATCTAACTAGTGTAAATTTTATTCAAAACAATGTTTGTAAGTATTTTTTAGTCTTTTAATACGTCGTAGCAAATGAAATTTGATAATTACCATTTCGAACATTTTTTTTTCGATGCGCTTACGTTCCTGATACAGGGATCTAAAAATTTAATATACGTATTTTGTGATAACAATTAAATAACGTAAATATATTTACATCTACACCACATACTACTCGTTTATATTGAATAGCTTACTTGCCTAAAACAAAAAAAATGTTTTAATTGCTACACAGAAAAAGGTATCTACGTTATCTGGTTACCTTAAGGTGGCTTCATGCCAGCACAGGTCCCTATCCAAACCCGCCTGTAAATTTTGTAAGGTGTGAAAAAAAGGTTAGAGACCCGGTGTGGACCTCGTGACTCTTCAACCTACTAGGAACAATGCAAAAATAAATTCTTTGTAGGGTAAAGTAATTAAGCTTTTTCATAGATATTGTTGGAACGTTTCCTTTATTAAAAAAATAAAGGCCTTAACAATAGATCTAAAAGATTTTGGTTTGCTATACAGACTACGAGTATTTTTTTAAGGTTAAAAGGAATTCTGTTTGTGTATGTCTGTCTATTTGCATATTCTATTTGTCATTTGCAAGAAACAAATTCTCTGAGAGAGAGAGAGAGAGAGAGAGAGAGAGAGAGAGAGAGAGAGAGAGAGAGAGAGAGAGAGAGAGAGAGAGAGAGAGGCTTGTGGAGAAATAGGGAAGTATCCTTATTTAACCAACGCACCAAAGACAAAGAAGTTTTTCATTATATCAAGTGGCCTTGTTTTCTTCCACCAAGAGAGTCTTGAACCACTACAAGGTAATGTGGAGAGCCTATGGCAACATATTTTCAATTTTTTTTTCCATGTGAGTTATATTTAGCTGTCAAATCGTAGCCCCTCGTTTTATGAGAGCAAGGTTCATACCTGGAAGTACACACACGCCCGTAACGTATGTAGTATGTATGTATGTATATGTATATATATATATATATATATATATATATATATATATATAATATATATATATATATATAGATATATATATATACATATATATATATAATATATATATATATATATATATATATATATATATATATATATAGAATACCACAGGAAAATGATAGTAAGAAATCCAAGCGCTTTCGTCTTAATGAAAAAAGTTGTAGATAAATATAAGCAACAAAATTAATATATTCAGTTTTTACATGTTTTGGACTGTAAAGATACTTTGTAATTTCGGTTAGGGTCAATTCTGTTTAGGTTTGTGACCGTGTGGTATCCGATAATCCTGGATTATCTCTTTTAATTTTTACCCTTTTGACAATTAACCATCTGGTATTCTTGATCTTGTTGTTTACCTGAGACCTTTCTCTCCAATTGTATTTCATTCGCTCCTTGACAATGTCTTAGTAAAGACGAAAGCGCTTGGATTTCTGACTATCATTTTCCTGTGGTATTCGCTTATTTAATGAAATCTCGTGCATCTACTGTGATTTTTAAGAGTATATATATATATGCATATATATATATAAGTATATATATATATATATATATATATATATATATATATATATATATATATATATATATATATATATATATATGCTATATATCTATATAATATATATATATATATATATATATATATATATATATATATATATATATATATATATATATATATATATATATCTATCATATACTATATACTATATATATTATATATATATTATATATGATATATATATATGTATGTATATATATATATATAATATATCTATATATATATATATATATATATATATATATATATATATAGAGTTGTGTATGCATGTATGTATGGGGGCTCGAAGTTACCCATCATCGTTACACTGCACATCTGCTATTTTAGTCATTTGCCGGTAAAATTTTGATTCACGTTCTGTAAATAATTTATTAAAGAAAAAACTTTAAGATCTCAAAAAAGAATCATTATTAGAATTAACATAAATTAATTACTATCTTTATACATCAAGTGATAAAACGAGTCATATTTGGATGAAATTTTACTTTTTTGCTGTCGCCAATATGTATATTAAGTTATAAGCTTTTTATACAAGTTAGCAAAACAGAATTGATTAACCTGTGCGCTTACGAATAATAATTTGTGATCACTGAATACGATCAAATTACACGAAAATATTAATGTGCATATTCACTGAAAATTCAAAATTGTGTTCTTTTATCCATAATTTTTACTTTGCACCTCAATACACATGTTATATCTCAATTTGATAAGCAGTTATGCACTAAATATATTACACTTATTTGAAAGGATTAATCTGAATAAAATAATAAACTTGACTTTCACTTCTGTTTAACCTTCCATTGACAAACTAATGGCCCCTGTTTGGAAACTAATTAGAAAAAGCTTAGAAAGCTTACATAAACAAAATATTTATTATTTCCTACTTAACAGTGGATTCTTGTATTCTTAGAAATGAATATTATGGTTTTATTTAGCTTAACTGATAAGACCCCTAATAAGGCTTTTGTACAAAATCTTTGAGAGTTTTACAAAATGCTGCCTAGGATTTCCTTAAAAGGGAACTTGTCATGTAACAATGCAGTTTTCCTTCTGTATTGACCATTCTGGTTGCAACCTACAGCGTCTTTGCTTATAGTTAGTATGTCATTTACAAATATTTTGAGCTTGTTCATATATATTTGCGGGCTGAACATCACCTTATGAAGATTTTTAGAGATATAGGTAAGGTATAATGAGCTTCCTCAGTAAGTATTTGAATACGAAGAAATGTATAAAGGTATAAGCCACGAATAATTATCACATCACATTATTCGAGCTACAAATGTCCTTTGATATATAACTCACTCTACTTCGGAATTGGTATATTTTCATAAAAGTAAACCGAACGGGAATTCTTTTGTTGATAATAATTTCGTCCTCTCGAAAGCGCCCAGCGGGCAGAGGAGAAATCAGGAATTCACTGATATGATCGATTCGGCTAACAAGTGAGGTTATGAGTTTATACCGACTCCAGTACAAACTTATAACCTCACTTGTTAGCCTGAAGTCCTGATTTCTTCTCTGTCCGCTGGGCACTGGTTTGAACCCACGAGAGGACGAAATTATTATCAACTAAAAAATTCCCCTTCGGTTTACATAT
>NC_061107.1:134719100-134731600 GCF_015104395.2 Macrobrachium nipponense | reverse complement strand
CACAAAACATTTCTCAATTTCCTTCGAAAATGAACCAGGGGGCAGGGAAATAATTCACGGAACTGTTCACTTTCTGTTTTAACCCCTGTGGCCATGGGAGGGGAAGACCACATTTCCGCACAGGCAGGGTTTCTGCAAAACCCAAAACCTAATTTGCATCTGCAGTGCAGTTATAAAGTATGACGCGGGCTGGAGGGTTTCATGAAAGTTCAAAGATAACGGCTGTTTTAGGCGGAAGCTCTCGACAGCTAACTTGTTGTGGGGTAGGATTTTATGCCAAAAACATCCATCTCTGATTTTGGTCTGAAATTTTAACTGTGCCCTTGCAGGATTGGGCCACGGAGAAAAATGTTAATGTGCCACTGGAGTTAGCTGTGGTGAGTGCTTAGACGCAATATGTCAGTAATTTGATGTAACAATAACATTTTTCTTATTTTTACGCCATTTCGCTCACTAAAAATTGGCGCTTGGTGAGAATTGTTTCTATATTGTGGTGCTAAGAAAAAACAGAGTAATGAAACCAATCCACAAAAGCTATTACTTGACCAGGTATTTGCATAGAAGTGCTCATCATTGACCATTTAAATGAGCCTTTCTCTGTAATCATGCAACGTGTATACGTTTTCTATCAGAAACACTGGGCCAAAGAATCTGGGGAGGATTATGAATTGATGCCGATGCCCAATTTACACAATTTCCTATTTCAGTTGTGATTGGTTAAGCACCTGAAATTTTTTTGTAAAGTACTGGATTTTGTTTTCTTTATTTGAATAAACACTATGGCTCCTGAAAGTCAAACTCTGTTGATATTCCTTTCTGACAGGTATTTCGTTACTTTCTCTGCGTTTCTGTGAAGAATTTTTTTTATCACTGCTCTTCTGCATTTTGACAGTGTTTACGGTTTTACCCTCTTCCTCTGTAAGCTTATTTTCAGGTTTTTACCTAATCATTTTTATCAGTAGTTGTTAACATATACCATCCACTCAATTTCAATTTTAGCATTGCGTCTCGGTGTTCTGTTCTTTCATGTATTATTTTTTCTCGACTAATGTCCCTTTTTATTGTATTTTATATTCACTTCCTATCCCTTGTCTTTTGACCAGGTTCAATATTTATTTTTCCTGTTATCAAATAGCAATGATCACATTATGAGCTGTCATATTGAGGCTTTCAAATTTATCAATGAGGCTTTGCATTTTTCAAATTCCTAAATGCTCTCCAACAGAAAAGTATAAATCATTAAGTATAAATCCATGTATATTTTGATGATCAATAGACTTTTTTCACATCGTCTTTGAATAATATTCTTTTTCGCTATTTGGCGGATTTTCTCACTTTTTCTCACTCTCATTGAGTTAAGGTGAGTATTTTTTTTTCTTCTCAGATGTAGCAGCCTCATAACATCTGTTATGCTAATTCTTCCAGCATCTATTTTGTACACGTTCGTTTTAAAATATACTTGGAAATAGTTGATCTGTAAGGTTTGGAATTCCCTTGTATTTGCAAATTTTTTTGACATTCAAAATGTTTTTCCTTTAGAGAGCAGTTCGTTCATATTTTTACTGTTTTTTTTACCTTAGCGTTAAGCCTCCACTCGTCTCCTTTATGCATGTTTTATTGAGGCCATATATATATATATATATATATATATATATATATATATATATCATATATATATATATATATATATATTATATATATATATATATATATATTATTATTAATAATTATATTATTTTTATCATATAATCTAATTATATATTATATTATATATATATATTATTATATATATATTGAGTATATATTAGTATATAGTATAGCGAAGTTGAGGGTGGGTTCTATCAATCCAGTAAACAGCAATTTGGTGTGAAGGGGAAGGACAATTCTTCATTCCTTTCAAAGTACTTTATTTAGCTGCTGACGTTTCAAGACGTTTAGTCCCATTTTCAAGGCTATATAATAAAACAAACAGACATTAAAAAACAGACTCGGAAAAAAAATTAAAAGAGTAAAAAGTTTTTTTACATACAACATAAAATTAAAAGTACAGTAAAAGGATGAGAGGTTACCAAATGGTGCTGAGGGCACAGACCAAGTGACAGTTCGGGCCAGGTTCAGCTTCGACTTAAATTCAAGAGAGGTATAATAGATGTGTTGAGGTGGTCTGAGTATTTAGTTTAAGGACGAGCGATTCTAAAATTGCTAGTTGTTGGTCGTTAGGAGTCCAGCCTATGATTTTAAAATCCTTGTAATTGACATTGAATTTATATATTTTTGCATGTTCACTTATGCAAGAGAATTCTGGATTTGATAATTTAACACCCGTTCTATAACTCACGCCTCGATGAGAATACAATCTCCCTTTTAACCAACCTGCGGGTAGATCTGACATATTTCCCCAGGTTACATCTGGGACAATTAAATAGGTAAATGACTCCTGAGGTCATCAGAGGGTGAAGGGTCTCTTTGTATTTGAAATATGATCTTATGAACATCTGATTACGAGGTATTAGCTTTAGGTCAATTGCTGGTAAAAAGCTGTCTATTATTTGCCGTAATTCTCTAAAGAAATTTTTACTATGAATGAGCGGGATGCTTGCATGTAGTAGTAATTTAGGTACTGTGGGTATTTCACATTTTGGATGGAAAATACTATTCAGAAATTTGTAAAGATGTTTGTGAAACAATCTGGATGGAAAGCAGTTGTCAATAAAGTACTGTTTTGTAATGTCTGTTTCTTTTATTATATAGCTTTGAAAATGGGACTAAACGTCTTGAAACTTCAGCAGCTAAATAAAGTACTTTGAAAGGAATGAAGAATTGTCCTTCCCCTTCACACCAAATTGCTATCTATATACTACATACATATATATATATATATATATATATATATATATATACTATATATATATATATATATATATAATATATATATATATATATATATATATATATATATATACATATGTATATGTTAGTCTCTTCGCTTTTGCGAAAGACTGTTTGTTTCTCCTTACGACTGTCATTCGTAAGTATTTCTGGTTCCTTCCATCTCCTATGTGATATCTTAGTAGAGTGGTTCTTCTTAAACTAAAGGAGAGGATTCAAGCAGATAAGTTGAAAAAAGGTATAACAACTTTATTCTGTAACTCCATAATAAGAGAGACAGTTCGGTCGGGAGACCGATATGTTTGATCGCTGGTACAGAACTGACATTCTAAAGCATCACGTCGATAGCGAAACATTAGCTATCTCAGCGATTCATATAAAAACATACGTAGTCCGCCGGCTCGGAAGTTACAAGTTTCCGGCGTAGGTTAACAGGTCAACCGCTTCCCATGGAAGTTGTTGTGCAAAGTTATCAGTAATGCAAACCGATGACATATGTAAACAGATTTAAACCAGGCTACTGCAGACAGCGCATAGCGTAATCTAGATCTGCATTGGTCACGTAGGACCCTCCTAATGCCATGACCTCAGGTCATGGGTTTTTATTTACAGATTCTGTAATATTAAAATGTATTTATTACATTAGGCTCGGTCAGCTACCATTCAAGCCTTGAATAACAAAAGTTACTTTAAACATTGTTTCTTAGGAGCGTGCTCGTAACATATGTTTAGGTATAAACATAATAAGTGATTAAATGCATAAAAAGGTTCTGTTACATACCCTTTTTGACATATTCATAAACAAAGATAAATGCATGGACATTCTAGATCCATGTTTGATAATAATAATGATTAGGTACCCAAAAATAATAAAAAGGTAAAAATCAAAAGATTAACATGTATACATGATTAATATGATAATAGGTAACCTGATTAAGAATAGTGGTTACTGATAGATTATGGTAATAGGTAACCTGATTAAGAATAGTGGTTACTGATAGATTATGGTAATAGGTAACCTGATTAAGAATAGTGGTTACTGACAGATAATAACATGATCATGGATAATTGTTAAAGAGTACTTGTCACTCTTTGTAATAGGTAAACATAATGGTACAGATTAATTTATAGGGCTGGTATATTTTATTAGGTGCCCGAAAAATACCTTTAGGAGTATATTAATGTATAAGATTGGGCTATAATATTTTATTAGGTGCCCGGGAGATACTATAACTGTTCAAACGCAAAGGCGTGAGTCTTTCTTGTCCTACATTTTTGCCAGCATACAGACCGCTTTTCACACACAACACAATTCCAGACAATTTCCCTAGGCACAAAACGAAATGGCCAGTTTCAGGCGGCCCTAAACTCAAACGACTTGAGTTTAACGGGTACGTCATCTGGACGGGACAATACGTTTCCTTGGAGATTCTTCTGTGTACGCCTCAGCCTACGCCAAGCAAAGATGTTGACGGCGATAACCAATATGGCCGTCACGCTGAACACGGCCAGCAGAATGTAGTAACGAAGATTTTCTCCACCTGCATAAGTCGGTGACGCGTGGTTCATCTCAGCCAGTTGCGTCAAACGATGAGCCACCCGCGCATTGTATGGGAGAGGTAGTGATGGGATAATTGTAGACGCCCAAGTATAGTTCGCAAAATACGCCTTCTCACGTATTATCGTGTTGACCCCTCTGACGGTGTAGTTTGTAGATGTCCACGTACAACCATCAGCTGCTACAAAGATTGGGGAATGGGCAGTGGTCCCATCTGGGCATACGACGTGGAAACCGGCTTTGTCGTAACGGATTCAGGAACCATTATTCATTCTGTAATTGAATTTATTACTGTAAAAGGGATAAAGTTTCCCCAGACAACCTTCGCTTGTATGAGAGAGAGAGCCGTTTAGCACTATGCCTAACTCACATGAATCCGTTGATATAGGATAGAATTCAAAGAGTCAGCTGTACAAATTTTATTATTCATGGCTTCTGAACAGTGAGTGAGTTTATCTAAGTCTTTAATGACTGTAAATGATTTCCTATCAGAAGAAATCAGAACATGCCCCGTCAAATTGGATATTACTGGACTTCAGTTATTCGTCATGAAAGTAGGAAACGGTGCTATTTTGTATGATTGCCAAGCATCGGAAGAATCAAAAGGTATTGTAATCATAATCCTGTAATTTTCAACGCTGACTGATATTAGGCTATAATAGAACTCTACTTTATGGGCGTCTAATAAAGGAATATAACCTAGTTTCTCCCGTCCGTTTTCCAAAGTTAACGTCAGATCTTTAATAGGCATGAGGTGTGGAGATAACACACCCTTTGTCGCTAACGTAATAGCTTCTACATAATCTTTTGATTTCTCAATAAAATGTGATATTTTCACACGGATATGATCTATTTTCGAACTATAGTAAGCTAACGTAGCCAGCAAATGTTGAACTTCCATAACCTGATCGATATTATTTGAATGTTCGTTTACTATACTCATTATTTGATTGATTGAAGGTAACTGACTACGAAGTTCAGACAAAGCTAATTCGGTTTTGTGTTGCAAAAACTCAATTCTTTTATTTTGATTATTTATCTTAAGGCGATTTGAAATTCCTAAGCCTAGATTCGCAACAGATCCTAAGATGTTTAGTCCAGCCAGAATAAGCGGGTTGCGGCGTTCGAGATTATTGTGCCGCACAGACCACATCAGCAAGTCACGAGCAAGTTCCTCTGCCTCGGCGGTTTTATTTTGTATGTCATAAGACAACATTTCAGCGACGCTTAGGGTTTGAGCTATCGAAATCCCTGAGTTAGCATGAAAATTACGTTGGTGCATTTCCTTAAGCGAAATGGCAAACCTCATCAGGTCATTCTTTAAGTTAAGGACGTCATCTTCTGGCAAAAATATGGCCTGCATATCACTTCTATGACTATATTAACTTTGACACTATAAAAACGTCGTCTGTTCTCTCGATAATCGAGCCATGATTAAATTCTATTTCTTTCGTCCTAGCGCTCTTTCCATACAAACAAAGATGCCTGAAACACACAATATCACTCCCAACAATAACAGATTCATTTTTGAAAACCTGCAATGAGTAAAATATATGTAATAACTCGTGTAAAAGAATAGGTTTACATACAAATATGATTAATATATATATATATATATATATATATATATATATAATATATATATATATATATATATATATAAATTATTATACAAGTTTCATAAATACAACCATTTTTTCCCTCTCACTCCATCTACCTTTCTTTAGATTCTGATATGTGCCAATGGAACTATTCTCACCTCAGTGGGTTTGGATACATTTTGAACCCTAAATCTATTAGCCGTTAATATTTCTAAAATGTTAAACGGGCCTTCAAACTTAGGTGTCAGTTTATAATTTAAACCTTTACGTAAGTATACTTGTGTATTACCTGATCGCCCACGGCATATGTTCTAGTTGGCTTAGCTATTTTATCATGATTTTTTTTTTCATATTATTGTTGCTTCTTCTAGATTTCTTTACGAAGTATATTATATCGACTTATGCTTGCATCCATAACATCTTAGAGGATTTGATAAATTAGTTGTAGGCGTTAGTACATGGAAAGGTGTTCTAGCTGGGATACCGCCGTACAGTGCCTCGTGCGGTGTCATTTAATAGAACACATTTTTTTTTCTTTCTTTTTTTTTATACGAATGATTAAGTGTGCTTAGTACCGCAAGGTATGGCAATGTCCCAGTTGGGGTCTGCCCCCCCTAAGGTGACCCTTAAAATGTTTTAAAAACCTTACGATTTGCCCTTTCCATTAGCCCATTCGAACTCTGGGTGATAGATCATGGTATTGATTTTCTTTATGCAAAGGAATTCGCACAAGGAGTTAAGGAAATGATTATTGAACTCCCCGCCCGAGTCTGATATAATGGTGTGTGGAATTCCATGTTTACAAATGTAGGCACTCGTAAAACTTTCTAGCGCACTCGACTGCGGTTTTGGTTTTAAGCGCTATCAGTTCTGTATATCGAGTCAAAGCATCTATGATTAGTAGGAGGTGCTTATTTCCTCTGTCTGACTCGTAAAATCCTGTTAATAAATCTAAGTGTACTCTTTCAAAGGGTTGATTTGGCACGGGGTAAGCCCCTAGGCTGACAGGTGTCTTCGTGTGCCCTATGTATTCTTGACAAGTGCGACAATTTGCTATGTGCTTTTTTATATCTGTAAGCATCGTATGCCAATAAAATTAGGATTTGCTTTCTGTGACATTAGGGAATAACCCTGGGTGTCCATGCAGTGGATTTTCATGCAACCATTTTAAGAACAGTGGGTATGAGTGAGATAGGTACCACCACCTGGCTGTTATTCAACTGTGGTGTGTTGCGGGTTTTCCTTGTCACGGATCTACACAGGATATTATCTTTGATGATATAATTCTGCTGCTTATACTTTATGTATTCCTTTTCCTTCGGATTTCCGTTTAACGCAATGATGATTTTTTCTATTTGCGGATCTTTTCTTTGTTCTGTCTGTAATAGTTCAGCACTCAGCCAGATCTTCCTGTTCAGATATAGTTTTAACAATGGGCGTGGAGGTTGAGATATCTATTAATTCAGCTAATGGCTCGGTACAAGATGAAGAGGGGTTGCGTGATAATGCGTCAGCAATGATATTGCTTTCCCCAGGTAAATACCCGATCCTCGCGCCAAAGTCCTGGATGATCATGTGCCACCGAGTTCGCTTAGGGCTGTGACTAAAGCCTTTAAAGAAGTCGGTTAGGGGCTTTATGATCAGTGAGAACCTTGACGGGATAACCGTATATTATAATTTAAAATGCACGAGTGAATTAACAATAGCGAGCCCTTCCTTGTCTATTACTGCATATTTACTTTCGGAAGGTCTCAGTTTTACGTGTATAAAAAGCTATAGGGAAAAACTGTTTATCATATTGTTGAAGCAATACCCCACCTACTCCTAGGTCTGAGGCGTCTGTTGCTATGAAGAATTCCTTACCGAAGTCAGGAAATTTCAAGATAGGAGAACTACACAGTTCATCTTTCAATTTATTGAACGCCTGTTGATGAATTTCAGACCATATGATCTACGCCCTTTTTTATAAGATCGGTTAGGGGAGCGGCTATGATGGAGTAGTTCCTAATGAACCTCCTATATATCCGCTACACCCTAAAAAATTGCTGTATTCCTTGACGTTAGTAGGTATCGGAAAGTTACGGATAGCCGATACCTTATCATGGACTACTTTAAGACCTTCACAGAAACCGTGAAACCTAAATAGACTAGTTCTGTTTTAAAAAATTCACACTTACTTATCTTTACCCTTAAATTATGCTGCCTTAGTCTTTGTAGCACTAACTCTAATTTACGTAGATGTTCTTCTAATGTATTGGAAAAGATTACTAGGTCATCCATGTAGGCAATGTAGGATATCTCCTAACAAGTCTCCAAAATACAATGTTTATCATTCTAGTAAAAGTTATGGGAGCACAACATAAACCAAAAGGCATACGCAAAAATTCATAATGTCCCCTGGCTGTGCTGAAGGCAGTGTATGGGATACTCTCTTGTTCCAACGGAATCTGATGAAATCCTTTTTTAGTAGGTCCAAGCTGGCGTGAAATATTTGTTCTGACCTAGTAGAGATAGGGATATCATCAGTACATGGTACTTGGAATCGGTCAGGGATTGTTTCTTCATTTAAACGACGAAAATCGACGCATATCCGCAAGTTCGATCTTTTTTTCGGTACTACTATTAACGGAAAATTATAAGGGCTGTTTGATTTCCTAATGACTCCTTCTTTTAGCATTTTACCTACTTCCTCTGTTATCTCATTCTGAAAATTTCATAGGAAGTCGGTACAGAGGTACATATATACTTTTCTGTTTGTCCTTGAGCCTTATTTGATGCTCGATGACATCCGTTTTTCCTAAGGTTCCATCCGTAGTGGAAAAAACATCATGATATTCAGTTTAAAAGACTCAAAAATTCTGCTGAATTTCTTCTTCTTGAATGTCCTTATTGATTTTGTTCTTTATAGATTGCAAAAGGGATTCATCCGCAACTGACTGAGCGTGATTTATCTCAGCTACGGTAAGAATGCGATGTTTATAGACTTCCGCATCCAAGATATGTTGATTTTGTGGATTACTAAAGTGGTATTAAATGATTACAGACTTCGATGTGACATTGTTGTTGTGAGTCCGACTGTATAAATGGCTTTTGTGTGACGGATAATCCGTGTGTTTTCAGAGTTTCGGAAAGGATTAACGTTTCAGATCCTGGCAAGGTTTTTCTTTACACGCACTAATATGTTCGAAGTTACGTTCGGTCTCGAGAGTTTGCGTGCAAGCTGATATTACGGGCGAGCGAGAGTTCCGTTGGGTTGCATGTATTATTCTTGGTTCATGGAGACAGGTGATTGGTTCTTCAATGTAAGTGACTACTCTGTCTGTTTCTCTTTATTATCTAAAACTGATTTTAGGGTATTAGAAGACTTATAGAATTTTCCTTTGATATACACGCCGTGTTTTGCAGGTGCTAAGGTAATATTTGAGTGCCCATAGACGGGTATCCGATAATTACTGCGGGATACTATTAATGTTCTGTACAACGATAAAGGTATCGGAAAACGTGCGCTTACCGACCTTGTACTGAACATGAGTTACTCCTACCACATTTAATTCATTATTTCCTATGCCTGCGAGTCTTATTCCGGACTTCTCGATAGGGAAGTTTGAAAAGAGTAAATGATGAGTCCTTAAATCCATGATATTACGTGGACTACCAGAATCAAAGAACAAAAAGTGAATGACTTATGGTCCAAATTTACTGCATGTAAGGTTGGTCGTAACTCGTTTTGACTAATAATTGCATGAATTTGTTGCAAATCTACGGGAACCTGCACAGATTTTTTGGATTCGGCCGTGTGTTTCATAGGAAAATCAATTGCCTCACAATGATCTGATAAATTATTAAACTGATTATTTGATACAAAAGATGTTGATATTGTTGACCCAACATCACCCTCTCCCCCCTTGGAGCGAACTACGTGGTATTTGCTTTGTTTAGCACACTTGAAAATTCGCTTGACCTTGCAAGTTCTGGCTAGACGGCCCAGGAACAGAGGTACCTGAATCACGATTTTTGTGTTTGGGGCTGCTGTTGTGCGCATTGCCGTTTGCTTGTTTCTTTTATAGTACTGAGGACCTTTTTTTCTTTTTTATTTGCACTGGCAATGGTTGCGTGTTTGTAGGATTCTGCTGTTGATTCCTCGAGTAGCAACGATTATATGAATGAATGGAACTATTATGTATTGAACAAAAACGCGTCCGACAGTCTGAAATCATGTGACCTGGTCGTTTACAGTTATAACAAGCCATCCCTGCAACTTGATTATTATTATGTACCACGTTTACTTGTTGTGGCTTTTATCTATTTTTTGCAAAAACTTGAATGAGCGAAGGATCTAGGTCGGTACATTTAGACATGTGTTTTTTTATTTGTTTATACACATCTAATTCCGTACTGTTGGGCTGCAATTTTTTGTCAAAACACCGCACTAAAGCTTCAGGCAACATTGCAGTAATACTTGTAAGGTAAATTAAATGGATAAAATCTTTCAAGGCGATTCTGGCACTCGTAACCCACCCGGAGTTACTTAAACTAACTTGATATTCATTTAGCCGGTCGGCAATTAGCGCCGCCTGCTCGACAACATTAAGCTGAGTCATGGAGGCTTGGTTAAGGATATTTCTCAATGCCAATACTACATCTAAAGCCTCTTCACCCCCATACACGGCACGTATCTGATTTGAACTCCGTCCCATGTAGTCGCCTCTTGGAAAGAAACACCCTTAGATAAGCACTTGCGTCTCCTTTAGCAAAGTCTATGAAGCTTTTGGCCTCCTGTAATTGTATGCTGGGGTCTGTGATGCTTTTTGCATTTAAATGGGCGTCTACAGATGAGATCCATGCCTCAACATTTTGAGGCAGGAACCCATTGACCCGACCTTGAAAAGGGACAATTGCTGACCTCGCGCTCACGAGAGTCACCACATTGGGGTTGCCAGCCGGAGTAGTTGCCATGTTCACTTTTTTTACTTTTTTCTTATCACTTCTATTCCTTGCGTCCTATCAAATTATCTATAAGAGTACACTCGACCACTACGTAAACGCATATGCAATATATTGTATAAATGTGTTATAGTAATAGGAAAATCCCCCAAAAGATACAAAAATACAGATAATTTGATAAAAATATTATACAGAGAATTCCTGCAAGAAACGATTAGCAACAACGAGAAGAAAAAAAAAATAATCTGCGGGCGAGAACTCGTAGTTGAAGATTGATTCTGTAATGAAGGAAGATTAAGATGGCGAACAACTCACCCCCTGAATACTGGACGATCAACTCCTGATGAACAACACTTCACTGAGGAAAAAACCTGAATAGATAAAATGGTACTTAGCTCAGGATTATATGCTGAAGGATTGTTGACATGGGATGACGTCACAGTTCCTGTCGTCTTCGCGTCGGAAGTCGTGATGACGTCACGGTCTTCTCTCAGGCTCACGATGCATGAAGAAGTCCAAGATTGATGACGTCACAGCCTCCTTCCTCGCATTACTTCCTCTTGCCCTACTCTTTGCGTCCTTGCTAGTGATCGCACGTTGTTTCCTTTGTGTTTCCTTTATGTGTTTTCTTCTTTCTGTTGATGTTCGATGCTGCTCTCGTCCGGTGTTGATTCTCGAAGATAACTGACAACAGTCACTCAAACGTCGATGTTGATGCTTGTATTCTTCTCGATGAAGGACATATCTTCGTCTTCATAAAATGTTGCGTTGATTGAAGATCCCGTTTCCTCTGTTTAGTATTGATTTTGTAGGTGGAAGTTGGTTATTGTAGTTCTTCGGTCGGCTGATATGGGTCTTGTTAATCTTATTCTTCGCCTAAAGCTGCCACCAATATTAGTCTCTTCGCTTTTGCGAAAGACTGTTTGTTTCTCCTTACGACTGTCATTCGTAAGTATTTCTGGTTCCTTCCATCTCCTATGTGATATCTTAGTAGAGTGGTTCTTCTTAAACTAAAGGAGAGGATTCAAAAAGATAAGTTGAAAAAAGGTATAACAACTTTATTCTGTAACTCCATAATAAGAGAGACAGTTCGGTCGGGAGACCGATATGTTTGATCGCTGGTACAGAACTGATATTCTAAAGCATCACGTCGATAGCGAAACATTAGCTATCTCAGCGATTCATATAAAAACATACGTAGTCCGCCGGCTCAGAAGTTACAAGTTTCCGGCGTAGGTTAACAGGTCAACCGCTTCCCATGGAAGTTGTTGTGCAAAGTTATCAGTAATGCAAACCGATGACATATGTAAACAGATTTAAACCAGGCTACTGCAGACAGCGCATAGCGTAATCTAGATCTGCATTGGTCACGTAGGACCCTCCTAATGCCATGACCTCAGGTCATGGGTTTTTATTTACAGATTCTGTAATACAAAGGTATGTATATATATATATATATATATATATATATATATATATATATATATATATATATATATATATATATA
>NC_061107.1:134714100-134716600 GCF_015104395.2 Macrobrachium nipponense | reverse complement strand
TATCTATAGTAAAAAATAGTGTTTTTTAATCATTCCGATTAGTTCAGTAGGGAATCATGTAAATTTTATTAACCTTGGCATTCGGACACTTTTTACTGATAATCCCAATCTTTCTCTAAAATCTTGTTTTAAATCGGAGAACGAAGAATAAATCATGATGTACTAAAAAAAATACGTAACCAACAATTATTTGTACAGTATGTGATACGCACATATGACAGAGTTTTACAATATTGAGATTCAGCTGCTTCACTTTATCAATAAAACTGAAAATTGAACGTAACTGGACGTTGCTTGTTTTGAAAGCACTGTCATATTCTTTCAAATGGTGGCCATGTATATCAATTAAGTTTAACGATGAAGCGTTTGTATAACTGTAGAATAAAAGAGACATAAAATGCATTCAACAGAAAAACTCTTAGTCTCTACTCTTACAGCTTTTAGATGCCCTGAATGTAACTCGACACCATTATTTATTAGTTATGTCGATGCTGAAAAATTTAAATTTTAGAAATTGACCATATATCTATCTTTCCCTTCAGTTACCAGAGTATAGTTTTGTAATTTCTTTTTTTTTTTTTTTTAAATCCTTTTTTGTATTTGCTAAAACAATTCTTTGCGTTTAATTGAACTCTTGGGTCCCTTGCTAATTTGTTTCCATGGGACAATTAACAACACCTGTTGATTTCTTGTAATTCTTCGTGCAAAAATTCTCACCTTTCCCTTCCACCGCTCTCCGCCACCGTTAACCACAACAATTATAAACTTTTCCTGACTTTCTTTAGATTTATTGAACTTCTGCAACGCAAACTTTTCTTTGTCTTTGGTCTCTCTCATAAACGTTTTTCTCTTTGCTGGTAAGTTTTGTAATTATATCTTTGAATCACGAAACAAAAGTGAATCAGTTTGAAAGAATCTGGAGTAAGCTTCGAAGTGAAATAATATATATATATAATAATATATAATATATATATATATTTATATATATATATCCTAATTATATTTATATAATATATATTATATATATATGTATATATATATATATATATATATATATATGAGTATATGTATATGTGTATATAAAATATATATATATATATATATATATTATATATATATATATATATATATATATTATATATGTGTGTGTGTGTGTGTGTGTGTGTGTGTGTGTGTGTGTGATGCTTATAATCACATTGAATTATTAGAGATAGGTGGAAAAGTTCCTAAACAAGATCAAGGAAAACTCAGAAAACACCAAAATTTAACAAAGAAACAATTGGAAATGAGGGTAAAAAAAATCCAAGAGAGATGAAACAGAACTACCAGTACTATCCAAAGCAATAAACAAACTAAAACCCCTAGACATTCGTAAACACAGTCAGACCAAAATTGAGGAAACACTAAAGAAGTGAAGAAGCATCAAGTTGATGAAAAAATGGCAATGGAAATATTATCAACGAAAGAAATGGAGTGATAAAAATTGCTCATCGATAGTGATACACGAAATAACTTTGTCGATAGAAATAATGAAACACCTGAGCGGGTACTAAAAGTAACAGTAGGAGAAGTAACGAAAGCAATAAAAGGCATGACACGAAATAAAGCAGCAGGAGAAGACGTCCTAACAATTGATTTAATAATAGATGGAGGAGATTTCATAATAGTAAAACTCGCTGAACTTTACACAAAATGCTTTGAAGAATGCTTTACACCTACAGCTTAGAAAAACTTCATCATTATATTAATTCATAAAAAGGAAGACACGAAACACCTGAAAAATTACCGCCTAATAAGTTTACTCTTAGTTAAATATAAAATATTTACAAAGATCTTATTAGGCCGAATAGAAAGACAGCTAGACTTTAATAAACTAAGGGAGCAGGCAGGTTTTAGAGGCGCTTCAACAAGTGACCATATCCATGTAATTAACCAGCCCAAGGAAAAATGAACATAGTATGACCAACCACTATGTATAGCATTTGTAGACTATGAGAGAGCTTTTGATTCTGTAAAAACTTCAGCAGTAATGAAAGCCCTTCAAAAGCAGATAATAGATAAATCCTATGTTAGAACACTTGAAGATATCTATATGGGTAGTACAGCAATCCTAAAACTACATAAAGACAGTGAGAATTTTCCAACTGAGAAAGGAGTTAGAAAGGGAGACCCCATCTCTCCTAAATTATCCACAGCGTTCCTGGAAGAAGTCTTTAAGAATTTAAATTGGGAAAATGTAGGGTTTAACATTAAAGGGGGATACCTTAACAACTTAAGATTTGCAAATCATATGGTTCTACTCAGTGAATCAGGGGAGGATTTACAAAAGATGGTAGAAGATTTGAATAGAGAAAGCAGAAATGCAAGACTGAAAATGAATATGAGTAAAACTCAGATAATGTTCAATGAAAATGCAGAGACAACAGATAAGGATTATGGACAAACCTCTATAGAATATTAATGGATATACGTATTAAGGACAGAAAGTAAGTGTTTCCCC
>NC_061107.1:134691600-134709100 GCF_015104395.2 Macrobrachium nipponense | reverse complement strand
CTTTTTTTACATCACCACTTTTGGTACTCATAGCTTTCAAAAATATCTGTACATCCAAGAGAGAGAGAGAGAGGAGAGAGAGAGAGAGAGAGAGAGAGAGAGAGAGATGCTACTGTATAATTACGAAGAATTAAAAAGTGAAACCAACGGTCGAAAAGTTTCAAAATTATCTCGGAAGATTAGAGAACATTTTCAGGAACTCTCTTCGGATCCCAAGTAATCGTTGAATCTTTTCTTGAGTTTACCACTTATACGATTTTGTAGCTGCTGTAAAGATTTGAAATAACTATGTCACCTAATTTAAAACTTGAAGTTCATTCAGTTTCGGGAATGTTATATTGATCAATCGATCATGTAAATATTTTTTTATTGAAGTCTGCTGTACTTTTAGCCTCCCTGACAAGCGATCCATCATTCTTTTGCCTTGAAAGTATGTTATGCAAATGTAATCTTGCAAAGTAACTTAAGAGCCGAACATAATGAAGAATTTAGAATATATTGCATTGTTGTTGTTTCATCAACACAGCGTAATGTATGATCAAGGAATAGTGCCTTATGTGGAAGGAACTGAATTGTTCACGTACAGTTGGCAAAGCGAATTGTCCATGATGTGTTACGCGAGTACGTTTCAGTGTAGCGAGTAAAATAGCAGCATGGGAAGAACTGTCTGATTAATAGAATACTAGTTTATATTCTCTCAATCTAGCAAACGGTCCTGTAAACCAAAACAGGTGTCGGATAATAACGATAATTAACAGTGCTACTTGGGTTTTTGTGATTCTTTTTTATGTAAAATGAAATATTAAAGAATTGTCTTCACCTTCTCAAGCTAAAATACCGGGATATGCTTATTGAGGGAGAGAATGGTGGGATTTACAGAAAAAGAAGAAAACATCATTAATAAATGAGGGTGGTGAGAGAACCAACCAATTTCTGTAGTGTAAAACCTTATTAAGGAACGGTATCAAAACACGTTTTGTAATAAGTATCAAAACGAGTTTCCCACTATTTTAACACTACTCATAAGAAAACGATGCACTCTCTCGTTGTGCCATATGAAGTATTCGATCATACACATAAATTTTGTATAACAGGAAAATCGAAGAACTAATTCAGTTATAATATTCCCTCATTAAACTAAACATGGGATGTAAATCGTAAATGCCAGTGGTTCTAAGAACATGGCCCATCTTTTAGAGAAGCTGTTTTGCATATCGAAACTAGAAAATTGCATTGACTGGAAAGCTAGGAAGGAAATTAACGTTAGACATTGTTTGACAAAAGTTTGGTATTTGGTGTTATATTGAGAGGGAAACTTATTCGGAAACATTGAATGACGTAAGTGCATACAGGGAAATGATGGCCTAAAGAAATGATGAGCGAAGTAATGAGTTTATTTTACAAATATTTACAATAATTGGGAGTGGAGTATTTAACTTTCTCTTTTCGTGGTCATCGTATACTGAAAAATGTTATTACTAAGAGACTTTATTTGTTTGAGCGGGAAAAAGTTAATAGATAAATAAATTAGGACATTGCAACTCATAAAAATCAAATGTTCCCGAAAACTTGATGTTTCTTGATACGTGCAACTAAGTAAACATATTTGTAGAGGTTAGAACACCACATTAAGATGTCAAGATTTTGAAGGTCATAAACATTCTCTATCGAATTTTTTGAATGACTGATCTGGAACACCCTGTTGGGTTTTAAAATGATATATCTGCTTACATCCTGGATTTAATTGAACAACCGACGCTGCTTGGTTTACACCATCGCTCAGACACTATGAAATTTGGAAAGGATGCAAATTTACGTAGCAGAAATATTGAAAGTTTTCTGCATGCACTACATTTTGTTTGTTACTGTGCATTCGAAAACCCAAAAAGGGTCGCTATTGAGTCAACCCATATTGCGTAACATCGTATGGAATAAGTCCCCTAATGTGTTTTTTTTTTTTTCGATGAGGCATGGGACAATGTCCAGAGACAAATATTGTGGAAGATCCCCCAAGATCCCATGTCTCTCTGGAATTCACTTTATTTATACCAAGCAAACTGAAATACTTATGAAAAAAATCAGACGCACAGTTGATGTTAACGGATGTCTGACAAGTGAATTTGCAGTATGCTCTGAGGTGATGTAAAGGATTGTTTCGTCATCTTTGCTGTTTTCTCTTATCATTTACAAAAACAATTAGAGAAGATTATAGATATTATAAAGACTACGAATGAACAGATTATACTGTTTAAATCAGTCAACGAAAGCAAGATTTAGTAATCTTGGTTATTAAAATGCTTCATTTAATTTATCTAAAGAGAACATTTAAGGCAAATGTTATGAGCAAAAATAATAACATAATATGAATAAAGGAATGAAGTAATTCAAGATGTACAAAGATTCATGATGGCTGAAAAAAAGTTAAGTATATCTTAGTGTTACCAGACCACTGAGTTGATTAGCAGCTCTCCTAGGGCTGGCCCGAAGGATTAGATATTTTTACGTGGCTAGGAACCAATTGGTCATATAGCAACGGGACCTACAGCTTATTGTGGGATCCGACCCACACTATATCGAGAAATTATTTTCTATCACCAGAAATAAATTCCTCTGATTCCGCGTTGGCCGAGCCGGGATTCGAACTTCGGACCACCGGATTGGCAGCCGAGCGCGACAACCACGCGTCCAGCGAGTAACTTCACGGTGACTGAAGCTTTAAAAAAATTTGAAGCAATATCCTAATCATGTTCTCCTGAAGTTTGATTTTAGTGAAATGCGAAGAAAGGCAGATCAGGTAATGGCGATGCTAAATAAGGGTTGGGTTGAAATTGCATACGAAATATAAACTCTTCGTGAACGTAGCACCATCTGCATTGGTACGAGGACATTAATCAAAGCAGAATTAAGTGACACATTTTATTAAAAGAAAATTCACTATGTAATGAGATAATGTTGAAAGGGAGATATGGATGTGACTTAAATATATCCTTCTCAGTGAGAAAAATACGTGATAATATCAGTTGGGCTCCTCTGGGCCCCGGAGGAATTGGAAGGCCTGGTCCTACTTGGAGTGATGATTACTTAAACGTTTGGCTGGAAAAAGCGAAATTCCCTGACGGTGCAGTTGTTGCTCCAAATAAATGACAAAACGTTCGCAGAGATATACCATGAGAAAAATATTTAATACTCATAAAATTTTCTATCTTATGTAATGCGATAAAAAAATTACAAATAAGGTACTACCATTTCCGGAAATAAAAACTTACTTTACGTAAAGCCCTTGATTTTGCTTTTAGATGTCACCTTCGAACTAATTAACTAATTATATAAAAATGCTGTTCATTAAAAATGATTTCATGGAGATTCTCGGGTCTTTGCTACGAAGGATTCGATTTTATCGTTACAGTTTCCATAATACTTGTTCCTGAAAATAAACTTTATGAAGGATTTTCTACTTTTCTGTGAAATTACATATAATTTATAGAGATAACTTATACATCTGTCATAAGAACTGTTTCACGTTATCATTTTAATCATAATTCTATGAAATATGGACAAACTTTTGCTAAAAAAAAGAAACCGTCTAAATAATTTTAATGATTAAAGTAAATTCATAATATGTTATGAAACACTATTATCATCGTTATAACAATTCTGGAGCAACACCCGTATAGTTCGTTATATGAAAATTATGATTAATCATGATGTGGAATGTAAATCGTACCAATTTACAGCTAAAGTTATTGAAATTCAACACTATTGTGTTTAATTCACTCACCTTTCCTGTAGTTGTTGAGAACCAGTGATGGTGGAGGTAATCCGCAGTAACAGAGGTGAATATTTTACACCAGTACATTAATGAACCTGCGAATGTTTAATGATAGAGAAATTTATGATCTTCTGAACGAGTTAAGCCTAATTTTCCACCACAAACATCCTACTTTAGTCAGTTTTCAAACTGGAGCTATGCATAATAGTATATTTCTTATAGAAACAGCAACTACCAGTGCATAAC
This sequence comes from Macrobrachium nipponense, assembly GCF_015104395.2. Classification (NCBI taxonomy): domain Eukaryota; kingdom Metazoa; phylum Arthropoda; class Malacostraca; order Decapoda; family Palaemonidae; genus Macrobrachium; species Macrobrachium nipponense. The sequence continues at coordinate 134,705,085 of NC_061107.1, read as the reverse complement.
GCTAAGTTCTCGTTGGAGTTCATTCTTAACACATTTTCTTACTAAGCTATACAGCCACTTATTCATAATCCTTATTCATATTCCATTATTCTCGAACTTTTCAAAGACTGGCTTCACTTCAGCCAGAAATTGCAGACCCCAGAATTGTCTCCTGAGGTGCTTGAACGACGTTCAATCAACACCCACTAAATTCTTCAAACTTTTATTTTTGACGTCGATTTTTTTTTTTGCCCTAGTTGTCGTTTCCTCCTTGATGCCATGCTCAAATGGCATTAACTGCAGACTCTCCTCGAACTTTGGAAGCTTTAATGACACACTGTTTTTCTTTACTGCGTTTCTTTCTCATGTAAAGTCTTTTAGTGTTGAAGGTGAAAATAAAAGATTAGTTGCTGTAAACGAACAGAACTTAACAGAAGGAACGAGATTGACCCTTCCCCTCTATAATTCAGTCTTTTCTTATCTTTCATCGAACTGCAATCAGGGCCCACTATTCCGACAGTGCAATTAGGATTTCTTCGCACTTTACCGACCTGGGTTTAATTAATGTCTTCAGAATAACATTTGTTGTTAAGCATGCGGACGCAATTTGAGGAGAATTAAGACTTGATCGTGGAAGGAAAAAATACAAGGAAGATTCTGTGTCCTGAATCGTGTATGTTTAGTATTGTGGATATTTCAAAAAGGGTTAACGAGGCTATTGAAAAGACTCACATAAAAAAATTAATATGATTGTCTCTTTAAATAACGACACACTATTTGCCTTTCTCCGAAATTAAGATGACTTATCAAACTTTCTTTTTTACCTATTCTTATTAAAGAAACCAACTGCGAGTATGTCACTTGTTTAATAGGTCTCTATCATAAGTTTCAATTTAAATGGTTTTGTAAGCGACGACAAGTTTCTTGATATATTTTCAATCTCAACAGTTCAATGACTAGAAAACTATAGCCGCTTAATCTCTCTGGTCTCGTGTCCATTGGCGTAAAAGTTATTTCTTGCGATAAACCTGCCAACATTAGAGTAAGTCGGATATTGACTCTTCTATCCACGCGAGTAAGGACACGAGAGACAGGATTCTTGATACCCTTCGCTATTAAGGTGATAAGATATAATGCCTATAATACTAGTATAAACAAATATCACAATTTGATTAAGATTGGCCTCCTTTAATGTATGGTCTTGTCTAGTATAGGAAATAGAATGGACGTGTAATTACGACTGGGAAAATTATGAATAAATGAGGGTACTTGCTTCGCAACAAGGATAATTGGATGAAAAACTTGTGTTTCATTTGATACAGTAAAACTACTAGTGCAATGGGCTAAGAAATCGGAAACATAATCAAGTATAACCCTATGATAATGTCTCTTGATAGACAGGTTTTAAGCAATATAATCTATTTGTATGTTCATTATAAATTTTTCTTTTTACCAGAATGACAGGTTATAAGAATTGGTCAATGAAACCCTGATAACACTTTCATTTCACTACCAGAATGAAAGGACGCGAGAGTATGGACAGAAATTCATAACTTCTGAAGACAAATCCTATGTGATTCATCATTTCATTTGCAGAAGCTGTTCTTTACTCACTTCCACAACTCAATTCATCCTAAATCAAAGTCAAATTATTCTACAAAGTTTTCATCTTAAAATCTTACCATACAAATGGATTATTGGTGTTAATTGAAGATGAATAAGGCTATACAGGATGGAACAAAACTAATTATTCAAAGAAAAGAAATGGCCATTTCTATTTGTAGGAATCGAAAGTTTTATCGATTTGTAATTAAAACTGTCTTTGTCTCAAGAAAGCCATTATGTTAGGTTCTCTCGAAACAATTAGGGAACGGGAACGTTTTCTTTATTTCGATAATTGGACATCTTTTCTCTCTTTTTACCAATTCCATCTCTTTTTATATAATTTATTCATTGTTCACAGCGACTGCAAAACTTTGCTTTGTTTGTTCGTGCAATCAACGTTTCTTCACCCAAAAATTTGTCTAATTTTTCCTTTTCTTTTATGAAAAGCTTACTTATTACTGCCAACAGATAATCTGAGAACTTACGAAATTATTTATGAAGCTGTCTTTATTCTTATTGTGAACGTCATGATTTGTTGTAAACCTATCAAGTAAACAATAAGTGAAAACGTTGTGAGTGCGCTTGGATATGGTTTATCTTTCTTTATAGTGAATCGACCCTCTGTTTTAATTGATTGCGTCATCCCTAAGTAAATATGAAAAATATTGTGATCTTCCTCAAAATCATGTTTACATAATTAAAGGTGTTGTTTACGGAGCTGCCAACGTTAAGCATGAAAGTAACTTCCCTGCTCGCTATAAGAAACGTTTGACCGATCTTAAAAAGGACAATACTATCCACATTACTAAAGCTGATAAGTCAAATAGTATAGTAATTTTAGATAAAGCTGACTACATATCATGTATGCAAGCCCTACCGGAAGATGATGTCTTATAAAAAACTAACAAAATATCCCCTTGATCAAGTCATAAAAACTTTAATACCACAGGGGAAAAAATCCTTAAAGATAAAACAGAACTACTGGGCAAATTGTCAGCCAAATCTCCTTCGCTACCTTACCTGTACTGATTATTCAAAACGCACAACGAAAATAACCCTATGAGGCCTATTATCAGTACTGTGGGTTCAATTTCATATAAACCTTCGAAATATATCACTAAAATCTTGCCCCCGTTACTTGGATCTATCTCAGATTCTCATATATATATATATATATCTCTCAAGATTTAGTTGATAAATTAAACAAAATTACTCTTTGTCCCACTGATGGATTCGTTAGTTTTGATGTATGTTCTCTTTTTACTACAGTCCCTATGGACTCTATTTTAGAATATCTTAGTAAGGAACTAACTCAGCATGAATTACCTCTACCTGTAATTCACATTATTTCACTCACTAGGTCGTGCATTTGTGATTGTAAGTCTATATTCAATGGTCAATTTTATCAACAAATATTTGGCACGGCGATGGGCTACCCTTTATCACCATAACAGGTGACATATAACTCAAGAATTGACATTTTCATAAACTAATGGAAGAATATCATACATCTTACCCTAAGGTTGGTGGCACATTTGCAACCACATGCAAGATCAACATGGTGTAACTTAGGTATGTAACATTACCATAACAATTCTTGCTAATTTGCTGTTACATCTAGACAAAAATGCGAAAGAAAACGACTACGTGTTACATTATAAAATAAGACAAGTACAAACCTTTTACAAGTGAAGAATATTGGATTGCAAATGAAAAAGAGGGCAGCAATACTCGTTTCTCTCATGGCGTTGTCTTACATGTCTCGAACGGTAACGGACAGTGCAGTTGGAACTTAGTAGTAATAGTACGTGTGATTTGCCTTTAAAACGGCCCCCTTGCTCATTTTATTCCTCCTTTGTTTGTTTGAGCCTGTTCCAGTTTTTTAATGTCATAAACATTTTAAAAATAAGTGCCTAGTTGCAGATCTTCTGAAGGGGGAAATTGAAAATAGGGAATTCTTTCCTATTTTCAATTTCCCCTTTCAGAAGATCTGCAACTAGGCACTTAGTTACATTTACACCCTTACACACACTCGATCATAGAAAACCTCAATTTCGAGTGGTTTTTGATAAGATGGAAACCAATTTGTTATGCCAGTCCACCAATTATCAAGGGTATTGCCATTATTTTAAAATGAAGGACTTCGATCATTACAGTGAGCGTTAAATGCGGCTGGTGGATGTTTGGCATTCCATGAACGTTACTGCAACGTTGCAGCCATACTCTTACATTCTTAGTGAATTCCTATCCCCAAAGTATACGTTTCCAGATAGTGAATCACATGCATACTAAAATGAGGTATGATGAATTCATAGTGTTATTTTTTTTAGTTACTACGTCTGCAGGCAGAACCAACCCAGTTAAAAGGATGCCCTTCCCACCCCCACTCCCTTTGGTGCCCTTTGGTGCCCTTTGGTGCCCTTTGGTGCCAGTGATGTGTTACCCCCACTGTATTTTTTTCAAGATAGTAATTCATAATTAGGTATACCAAGATTGGTTGAAATTGCTCAATGCGTTTCGGAAGTAGCTGGAACATACACACACATACATATGGGTGCATACATCAATTTATATATCTATATACTTATATATATATATATATAATATATATATATATATATATATATATATATATATATATGATATATATATATATATATATATATATATATATATATGTAGTATATGTGTGTGTACAAATAATTTCTTCTGTTAAAACACGATACGTCTCAAGGTCTCAAGTATAAAAGACCCATTCAGACAGAGTTTTGTCAATTGGACCTTACATATACATACATACATACTATATATATATATATATATATATATATATATATATATATAGATATGATATATATATATAGATATATATTAATAATATTTCTAATATATATATACTATAGATATATATATATATATATATATATATAATATATTATATAAACTTGCAAAACTTTCCATCTCATATAACTGATGGTAACATTACTTCCTTCATTGCATAAAAATGCGTGAGAAAACAAAATAAAGCGTTCGATATATATATATATATATATATATATATATATATATATATATATATATATATATATATATATATATATATATATATATATATATATATATATATATATATATATATATATATCGAACGCTTTATTTTGTTTTTCTCACGCATTTTTATGCAACGAAGGAAGTAATGTTACCATCAGTTATATGAGATGGAAAGTTTTGCAAGTTCCTCGTCAAACGTCAAATTTTCAATAAATTTATGTCTTTGCTTACTCGAAATCATAAATATTGATTTTCAGTTTTATAGAAAGTGAATAATGAAAGAAACTCTAAATGGATATTGTGAGTTACGAGCTGAAGTTTACTTTTTAGAAATTAGAACTACAATTTACAATAATCCATTAGATTTTTATCACTGTTTATTTTTTGATGCGGACTCTACCCTATGCGGTAAGCTCTCCTGTTAAAAAGAAAAAAATATGCTGAACCGAAGCCCATCATTTTTCTTTTTCTCTCTATACCAATCCTGAGTCGAAACAAAACAGAAGAGAATCATTTCAGATTGTTTCATTGGGTAAAACCTCTAATGTCTACGTTTGTAACTCCTTGCGTCAACAATAGCTCATTCGTCATGCCATCATGCAAAGGTTTAACATCGAGTGGGAGGTTTAGCAAACAACAGATAAATAAAAAAGGAAATCCCGTTTGTTAAATTTATATAGTTTTAAACTCTTTCCATCAATTTATGCCAACTCTCTTATAAAAAAAAAAAAAAAAAAAAAAATAAAAAAAAAAAAATTCAGTTCATATTTTACGTTATCCTGACTTTGCAGACGAATGTTTATTACTGAATTCGTTAGTCAGTGTTTTCCACAGAAGATAAATATTTTCTCTAAGGGCACTGAAAGGTCAAATGCTGATGCTGTTTATATTAGGGCATGACCCTAATTGTTTTTTTATGATTACTCTAGCCCTAACAACGTACTTAATGTTGAACTATGTTTGGCTGAATTACTTAGATGTAAGCCAAGCTAGATGACCAATCTAATAAAAGTTTATTTTAAATACGCTAGGCTGATCAAATTAAGTCATTTCTACTTTTTTTCTAATTTGAGAGCCATATATGCGCAATTTTGCATGTAAGGGTATTTTAGAATAGATGGAACTGTATTACATAAAGAGTTCAATCTCTTTTCAACTTCAGGCATTTTACAATAGAAGAAACCTTTAAAATCTCGGCAAAACAGCTCTGACACAGGGAATTTCAGCTGATATGAAAATGTTTACTCCCAAACTAGGTAAATGCTCTCGGGGGATTTTGAGAGATGATAAAAACGTGGCTACTTAGATATACATAAGAAATTCTCTTGCAGCTAAGATACTGGCAGAGTTATCGTAAGGGGAATAGATTTGGACTTTTAGTAAAAGGATTCCTCTTAACAACCATAAGTGTTTCCAGTGAAGTTTTGTGTCATAAACAAAATAATTTAGTGAAGGACATCATCATAAATGTTAATGCTTTATCTGTATGAGCCTTCAATCGAACTTTAATGAAAAATTACGGAAATATTAATTATATATCGTACTGTAAAGATAAACAAAATGGCTTCAGTCATAGATTTTCACTCATTTACTGTTAGCTAAGAAAACCATGCATACAATTTACACTGGAAGAATTGCTGAAACCTAAACTTCCATTTTTACACTCCTGTAGATGACTGAAATCAAAATGATAATTGCAGAGACCTGAATCACGCACATCGGGCCACAGTTTCATTGACTCCTTGGTAAAAATGAAATTTATTTCCACTTATAAAGCAGAAATCAGTGCACAAATCCAGTCCAATTGTATTCCACATTCGACACAGAGGCATTTGAATAATCAACAGACAACAGAACAGAGAAATGTAACAGCCTGCGAAGAGGATTAATAAACCAGGAAAATGTCAATAATAACGCAGGAATACATAATAATAACTTATACATCAGCTGCGTTATCCGAACCACGACACAAGGAGAGAGAGAGAGAGAGAGAGAGAGAGAGAGAGAGAGAGAGAGAGAGAGAGGCATGTACCAAGAATTCTAGAGAATCAACCTAACTCAACTGACAAGAAGGGTCCGATTTTTTCCAATCAATTACGTTTCCCCTTAGAAACTGTAATACAAGTTAACTTCATGTTGACATGGAAGACGCCATATAGTAGACTGACTGCAAGAGAGCAGTTAAGGCTCTCACAACTAATAAAATGAAGAGCAATGTAAAGAAAATTAAACGCATCCGAGGGTATAGCCTCAGTTTATTAAAGTAGACGGAGAAAGGTTACACTTAATTACTTCGTTAATTAGACAGAAACCAAAGGAAATGAAGATGAAGATTCTCTGGCTAACGGAGCTCTGAGCTGCGACACAACAGGTGTATGTGTGAGATCACCCCTTCCGAATAAAAAGATATAGTGAGCAGTCACAAATCACCAACAAGGAGAAAGCTTCTTGCGACAATGGTAGTAGACGGTCCAAGAAAGTTACATAGGCATCACAATCACCCGTTTATCACATTTCTAAAAGAAATGTAAAGATATTTATCGGTGATCAACCAAAGCCTAGGACTTCGATTTCTCGGCAAATGAGAGGTATTAGATGCGGCTTCAGCGCTTGCAAATACATGACAGTTAGTGTCTAACATTGTATATCAATACCTGATTTATTGTCTGTAATCTCACCATGACAAGCTCACAAAACTCACAATTCACATTACCTATACTAAAAGAAATAAATATAGATGCCAGCATAAAGGTGATCCATAGCCAAGTCACCAACAAAACAGCAAAAAATTCAATTTTTATTGCTTTCCATACCTCTCCCCATAAATATCTTTTACTCGGCTGTTAGCTTACCTCTTCCTCAGGTGAATGAGGCAACGCCTAGACTGGCACAAACCAGTTTAATTTGGCACGAATAGAAACTATTGTTAACTTTTGTCACACTACTCGGCAATAATGAACGAGATATGATAGGTAGCACCACGTCCTAAATATATTCTAACATTAGGTGGATTCACTCAAGAATTCTTAACAGTACAGAACAGAAGATGAAACCAATCTTTAAGTGATTATTCCTGAAAGTACTTTAATCTTCAATAAATGAAAATGGTCTTTGAGAGAGAGAGAGAGAGAGAGAGAGAGAGAGAGAGAGAGAGAGAGAGAGAGAGAGAGAGGACGCTTTTGAAAACTGACTGGTACTATTGTATTCTTTACTCACTGCTGTCTCATGAAGTATCAATGGTCTGAGATTTAAAAAGAGTATGTCCAAAGAACGATGATTGCCTGGTGGAATGCTGTCAGTTCTTTAAGGGGTGGGGGTGACGGATACTCTCTACTTGTCAGGTGTAGCTGTCTCCCTTATGACCAATGGCAACCACATATAACAGATTATTCTATAATAATCTTGGGATTACCACAGTACTAAATATCGTTACGATGTGGACGATGTAGCACCAGCATTTGCCAATGGTTTTAAATAGTGTCCTCTCTCTCTCTCTCTCTCTCTCTCTCTCTCTCTCTCTCTCTCTCTCAAAGACCATTTTCATTTATTGAAGATTAAAGTACAATGAAATACTCCTGACTGACAGATGGGTTTTACCTGGTATGAAAGATACTAACTGGTCTGGGTCATGGAATTTGCAGCATCATGTCTGTATTAATAGTGGAATAAACTAATAAGGTTTAAAATAGTAGTCTTGTTTGTATGGATGGTTATGGACGATGAAGAGACAAATATAGCTTTGTTGTTCGGCGAGGCCAAGATGAAAGGGCAGTTGTTTATAAGCATTGGAAGAAAAAAAATAGTACAACTGACAGGTTGCCACTCACATAAAAGTCTAACGTTCTTAGCGTTAATTGGAAATATCTATTTCCATGAAAATCGAGCGTTAGTAGAAATAACTATTTTATTGCATTAAGAGGACTACATGCACTGGCAGAAGTATATCTAGTACATTGTGATCGGCGACATTTAAAATTTACAAATATCCTGGAAATTAAGATGTCTAACATACGTATGACAAGTGACTATTTTGGCGTGAAATCAGAGCAAGCCCGTTTATTTTTCGTAGGTTATTACATGATTTTACGAAATAATGTATGAAGGGTTGATGTTATTTTCATCATTACTGATGTATTGACAGGCTACAGAACTCAGAACTCAACTGCTTATAAAGTGAGTGCTATCTTCACAGATGTTTTTCTGTTTGCATGTGTTTGTAAGTCTGTATATTTCATAGATTTTCGTGTGTACTTAAACCAACTTTCACAACATCTTAAAACATCTTTTAGGTATTGCTGAGATTCAAAATATAATTCAAAACTATACTATTCTCTTAGATGGAGCCATCCTTAGACAGAAGGAATTACCTTATGATGAAGCTGCACGTTCCTTTCGTGTAAAAAAAAAAAAAAAAAAAAAAAAAAAGAATAAGAGAGTAGGAAGAAATCACTAAATTATAAGACTCTGGTAAATATAGAATGACGTTTTAAAATGCACTACAATGTTTGTTATTGCCCAGTATATAGTCATATTAACACCTTAAGCATACTAAAGCCTAATTTATATTATATATATATATATATATATATATAATATATATAATTATATAATATATACATATATATATATAAGAGAGAGAGAGAGAGAGAGAGAGAGAGAGAGAGAGAGAGAGAGAGAGAGAGATAATTCTTTGAATAAGATTTTTCATTAAATTAAAACTAGAAGTTTCATAAACAAGTGAGAAGTGATAAAAACAATAAACCACAGATGATTCAGACATGTTAGAAAGCTTGGATTTCCTTTTTAACAACGATATTAATTATACTGAGGGAAAAATCAGAATATTACTTAGATTCCAAACAAATCCAGCAAACACTTCGAAAGACAACGGCCATTAGAAAGTATATTGTACAGGCGTTAAGCTCTATGTAACCTAATGATATATCAATGAGATCTGAAGATAACTGCAACGATTTGAATGTCAAGAAATCCCCAAACAGTTGACAGAAGTTTTGGTGTTAATGGAATCAGCATGAATGCCTTTTATTCCTCAGTGCAAAATCTGGATAATCTTACTGAAGAGGATTTCTTGTAATGGAGGAGGATGTTATGGGGAAAAGGACAAATAGGAAATCACTTGGATGATTCACTCAGGGCGACTATCGAATAAGTCAATACAATTTACAAGTGAAAGGTTGTTCAATAAAGCTAAACTTAATCATGTTACTCGTATCTGGGCGAGACAGGAAAGATGTTTACAGTAAATGAGAAAATTACTGTAAAATATGATGATTGTTACATTCATAGATGTAACGTGTAATGTTTGTTTCGTGTACACGTACTGATATATTTATTAATATATATAAATTGACAAAATGCGTTATCTATTAATGCAGTACCGTTGACGTAATCAACTTGTAGGGGTATACATCATGCACAAGCAACAAATTTTTACGGTCATATAATTCTACTCTATTGTCCGTTGATACTTTTGTATTTATATTTCGACAGATATGTTTTTCAATTTCGTTTTATCTCATCTTGTTGCAAATATTTAAAGACGGCGTCTTAAAATTTTTACACGCTTACATGCAACCCTGTACTTCTTTTAGAGTTAAAACAAACATTTTAGGACCGATACATCGTTCAGGAGATGATAGCAAGGAAGTATTCGAAATATGGAGGGGGAGGAACTGAGAAACTATACTTATCCACCAAACTAAAAAATTGGTAAAATTGGAATAAAGTGTGTTTGCATTATGGATATGTAATTATTGTGTTGTACTTACACTTACTGTGTGGTACAGATATGCGATTATTCAGCAGTCTTACGAATGCTTAGATGTGAACAGTGCTGTTTTTTTTTCCGCCCAGAGATTATGCGAAGATTCTTTCGCACCGTAAAGTTGAAATTCAGGATTTCTGCGACTATAAATCTCGCCTGGAAAAGTGTCTAAAGGCGTGATCGGGCATGGAGGCAATGTGAGCAGAAGCTTGATTGTCAGGTGAGAGATAATCCAATCGAGCATCGATGTGACGGAATCTTACGTTGTGACGTTATGCTGAGGTCTGCATGAGTTCGTCACCGCATTGTCATCTTGGAGAGAAAGTGTGTGAAAATTATTCATCCTTACTCGAACTTCGATTTGCTGTGTGCATGAGAAGCCATGTTGTTCTTACACAGGGAAACGGTCTTTCCCCTTTTTAGGAGTAAGTTAATTCTAAAATATACCCTCTTTTGACATTTTCTTTACAGACGCTGCCCTTTCATAATTATCCGTGTGTTTCATATTGTTATGCATTTTCATTTTGTTTTGATCCCACTTGTCTTTCTTTGATGCACTACATACTAGGGTTTAACAGAGATGAGTTTCTTTCCCAAGAATGTTTTAATGGACCTCTGAGGGAATTTGGAATAAAACTGTTCAGGAGTAAATAACACTCGAAATAGTGCATTTTAAAGTACATGATGATAAGTTTTATGTGACTTGGTTTGTGGTGGTCATGTCGAAACGACTAAGACAGTTGTAAACTATGTGATAGCTGGCATGTACTTTAATGTGGTAATATGATTTTGGTCTTTCCATTTTTTGGGTACATGAAAAAGCATAAGTGATTCATTACTGTTCAGTTGATGAGAGCTTGATTTTAGAATGCAATCATTTGTTACCACACTTATTTAGAATTCTTGGCGCATACCAGTCGTGACAAAACCGTTTGATGGTATACATTTCGACAAAGCAATTAGACACACACACACACTCTCTCTCTCTCTCTCCCCACCTTAACTGCGACCAGGAACCCGGTATGCAATTTGCTACTTAGGTAAACAGAGGCACAACCTATTTTTTTTCTCTCTCTTTATATGGGAATGCAACTATCTGACACCTCACCTGTTTCGAGAGTCGAGTATACGGGTCGTCCAATTGCTTGTCAGACGCGTTACCACCCAGCTAAGGAACCAGATACAGAGAGAGAGAGAGAGAGAGAGAGAGAGAGAGAGAGAGAGAAGAGGACAATTTAAAATAGATCAGAACAGGGCCAAGAATAATAAGGGTATGAATTTAGTTATTGGTAAAAAAAAATTGTGTACTTTTTAGTAGTAACAGAGTGTGACAAGTTACGAGAAATCCTATAAGCATATACAATAATCCAAACAAGGTCAAGTGATTTTACTGAACAGCTTCAATTTAGATATTGCATTCACTATCTTAACAGATTTTATAATATTATAAAAATGCAGCCTCACTGCTCAATATACTGTCAGCTAAACAACCAAGTAGTCTGTGCAAGACATGATAACTTTACCAAAAGATATAGCATCTATCATGCCACTTACTTTGATATTTTATTTCCTCTATAGTAAGAAGGGTGATCTCTGGTTTAGGCGTTGCATGGTATTTGGAAAATATTACGTTTCAAGATAAGACTGCTGAAAGAAGCTGGTTCTTTTCTCCATACAGTGATAATTATTACTGAAGGTAGTTTCATAAATTATCCTGCTTTCCATGGTCTGAAATCTGATTCAAAGAGAACTACAATTAGAGTTTTGGATTCCTAAACGGTCTATACCTAGTCCTTGCTATTCACTCTGTAAAAGTCAGTACCATCATTCTACTGAGGAAATGATCTGTTGCACTGACATAAAATACTGTTAAATTGTCTTTTATAACAAGGCAACAAATACTTAGCTTTTGATTTTAATCGTTTGATTACATGCATATATATATATATATATATATATATATATATATATATATATATATATAATATATATATATTATATATTTATATATATATATGCATGTATGTGTGCGTGTATGTTCCAGTATAACTCTGAAATGCAGTGGGCAATTTCAACCAAACTTAGTATACATGTAATTTATTATCTGGAAAAGAATATTGTTGGGTAAGACGTCACCAGCACGAAGGGTACCAAAGTGGGTGGGGTGGGAAGGGCATCCTTGAAACAGGGGCACTTCTTCCTGTAGAGTCGTAGACTTAGTAGCTAAATAAACTTCGGTATACCTATGACTTACTATCTAGAAATGAATACTGGCCCCAAAGGGTGTGTGGGTGGGAAGCAGTGTGACAAAAATATAACCAAAAATGACAGATACTAGTGTCCAATACATAGTTTTTGAGGTCACTGAGATGAATAGTGACACTTCCGTAGTAGCCCTTTATGTCCAAGTTCAGCCCATATAGGAAGGGGGGCAGAGGTTCTTTAAGAAGAGATGAAAAATGAAATCTCAAAAATGACAGGTATTAGTTTCTAATCCATAGTTATTGAGGTCACAGAGATGAATAGTTACACTCCTGATGCCATTTAAGATGAAGTTCATGCCCAATAGGAAAGGTGGGGGGAGGGTGAGAACGGGTGAAATGTAAAATGTCAAAAATGCTGGGCAATGTAACTAATACAACTATCTTAGCAGGAAAGAGAGAGAGAGAGAGGAGAGGGAGAGTAGAAGAGAAGAGGAGAAGGGAGAGAAGAGAGAGAGAGACGAGAGAGAGAGAGAGAGAAGAGAAGAGAGAGAGAGAGAGAAGGAAAGACAGAGAGAGTTTATTGATTGCCATTCAGACTTTTCCTGGGCACTGCTGGGTTGGTCAGCTAGTATATATAGTATATACATACATGCATACATAAATTTGTAATATATATATATATATATATATATATATATATGTATGTATATATACATACATGTATATATATATACATATATATATATATATATATATATATATATATATATATATATATATATATATATAAGTAAATACCACAGGAAAATGGCAGGCAAAAGGTTAGTACCAAGCGCTTTCTCGGGTGCCCCGATGATGCTT
>NC_061107.1:134669100-134686600 GCF_015104395.2 Macrobrachium nipponense | reverse complement strand
GTGTACATGAATTGATTCAAGTAATAAAATATAAAACAATGATATTGGTAAATAATAGTGATCACGGATATATAATGATACAGTTTTTTCACTTCATCTCTTTAAGATACATATGCTACAGAAAATACTAATGTACTCTGATAATTACTAGAATGAAGATTAACATGATAAAAATCATATTTTAACTGATAAAAAAATTTCTTTCATATATGAATTGATAAAATTATTAATGTTTATGCTGATTGATTCGTTGATTTTTATGCAAAATGTTATATTATCTGATACATTAATCAATATACTAACTCATCTAACATGCAGATATTGGCGTAAGATAAAAGGTAACAGATTGATTATAGGCTACCTGATTTGTTTATACATATGTATATGGATTCATATAATTATGATTAATATATGTGCACTTTAAATAGATTCCTATTGCGTACACGCAAAGATACATTTCGATTCCGTTATTTATGATCATTTATATATAGATTCCTAGTGCGTACACGCAAAAAATATATTTCGATTCTGTTATTTATGATGCATTTTATATATAGGATACATGATACTTTATATATATGGATACATGACCGAGGTTATACTACTTCACTTTTAACTAGCGTTCGAACAACTTTTCGTCCATTACACAGTTCCAGACAACCACCTATGGCCCAATGAAACGGCCTATTATCACAGGGTTAAAACAAGGGGAAAAATTTGCCTGGGCGGGTCCAACATTCTATATTGCGCTCATACTTATTCTCTGCATCCTAAGCTACACGATTACGTTCGCGATGAATAGATCATCCCAGCACGAGTCCTTCGCCAGCAAAGTAGAGTTGAATATCCTTCGGGTCGTAATTGTCGGAAGTATGTCCCATTTGTAGTCGATTTCCACAGCCACCGGAGCGTTCCGCATTAAAACGAGATTAACAACGAGATACGGTGTCGGTCGAGATTAACGACGAGATACGGTGTCGGTCGAAGAAGTCCATGAAATTCCTTTCACATTGTAGGCGGTTGTTACTTGACTGTAGTCGTCCGCTGCGACGAACGATTTTTTGAAGTTGCGAGGTGAAACTCTCGTACTGCAGGATACTGTAACTAGGTTCCATTAATCAGCCTGCAAGTGAAATTATACTTGTCACAAGGGCAAAGTAAATTCAGACGACATCCAAATACAGGGGAGGGAAGAGAGCCATTTAGACCAGACTTAACCCACATGAATTCGTTGATAATTTGGAATTCAAAAGAGTCCGCTGTACAAACTTTTTTATCCATGGCATTAACAATGAGTGAACCTATCCAGGTCTATGAGGACTGTAAAAATATCCATAATTATAAAAAATAAACAGATATTCAATACGAATCCCAAAGAAAATTCGATATTACTGGTAGTAAGTTACTAGACAAAGAAGTGGAAAACGGAGCTAATTGTAAGATTGCCAGGCAACATAAGAGTCAAAGAGAAGATTAATCATGATTCTATGTGCCCTAACAAAAGTTTCATATTCAATTTTCTCGTGCGCATCCTCTGAGGTTAACTTTTAAAAACATATTAATAGGTAGGAGATGCAACGAAAAACCCACTATGTAACTAATTTCTATATAAACTTTGGGTTTTTCAAGAAAATGTAACATTTTCCCATGAATGTGATTTACCTGGATTGTAATAAGCTAATGTTGCAAGTAAATAATCCATATCCATATCGTGATACTTCTAAATGTCTATGAGGTTCAGAAAAATTAATTCATTTTGTTGTTATAGAAATTCTATTTGCTTATTTTGTTATTAATTTTAAAATGATTGCAACTCCTTAGCTAAAGTTGCATTGCGCACACCGATAGACACTTGTACCTAACGTCTGCCTTGCCATGAGAAAGTTCGGGCTAAGCATTCCTTTCTCCAGTCAATCTGCTTTTGCAAGCAGAGACGACACACAGATGAAGCCTGTGTAAGCAGATTATTGAGGTTAAAAGGAACAAATGCTGATACGGCAATGATGACGTCGTCACTTGGCAGGAGATTGCTCTCAGCCAGCTAAGAGTTACGTTACTTGCTGCAATAAATACGACTTTAGGATAAATTTATTATCTTTTTAATACTCGACCCACACGAAAAGAATGTCTGAAAAAAAAAACAGTACCAAAATTGAACAATATATTAGTTTCATGTTGGAAAAACTGCATAATTGTAGTTATGTAAATTAAATATTCCTTATTCAAACTATATGAAAAAGGTTTCCATACAAATTCTATAATATTATTAGCCCTGTATAAGATTCATATAGGATTATTCCATAGATAAGATTTTCACTTCTAGACTTCCTGACTTTAAAATCTCTTTTATTTTACTTTATTATTTATTTAATTATTTATTATTATTATTATTTTTTTTTTTTTTTTTTTTTTTTTTTTTTTTTTTTATTTTTTTTTTTTTTTTTTTTTTTTTTTTTTACATTGACTACGAATATAAATCACCGGGACAGACAATATGTCAGTAGGTTTTGATATGTGTTTGAACTTTTAGCTTATTTGTCATTACTAAAGCATTAAGTTAGAGTTCAAATCTTTACGCATATATATTTGGATATTTAATAACTATGGTTTACGTTTTGCTTATTGATTTTATCGTGATTCCTTTTTATTATAATTTGTAACCCTTCCGACTTCTTACGGAGTGTATTATATTGACTCCACTTGTATCCATATTTTATTTTATTTTTTATATTTATTTATTTATATATATATATATATATATTTGATAAATTAATGGTTGGTTGTTGAATATGTGGAAGAGTGTTCTACGCGGCGTACCGTATAAGGCTACTTGCGGCATCAATTCTATAGATACAAGATATAAATGATAAAGGTATTTAAACCGCGAGAACCGCTATAATCCAGTTCGGATCCAATATCACAAGTTGTAACTCGTAAGACATTGACACTTCCTATTTAATTATCCGGTATTCTACCAAACCGATTGACTCTGGGTGATAAAATATATTATTGGTTTTCTTAATGGAAAGGAATTCACACAACGTGTTAAGGAGATTATTATTGATTTACACCACCCGAGTCACAGATTATTATGTGTTGAATTCCATATTTACTGATTTAGCACTCATAAATATTCCTAACGCACTCAATTGCGGTGTTTGTTTTTAGTGCTATTAATTCTATATAAACGTGTCAAGGAACTATTAACACTAAGAAGTGTTTATTCCTCTGTCAGACTCGTATTCTGTTAATAATTCTACGTATATTCTTTCAAGGATTGATTTGGCACAGGATAGGCCCTTAAACTGACAGGTGTCTTAGTGTATCCCTTGTTTTCATAACACGTGTTATAATCAGATATGTGCTTTTTATATCTGTAAGCATTGTAGGCCAGTAAAACAGTGATTTGGCTTTCTGTGACATACTAGGGAACCACTGGATGACGGAATGCAACCAGTTTATGACGATTGGTATGAAAGAGATTATTACTAATACCTGGTCGTTAGTCATCTGCTGTGTTCTTCGGGTTTTCCTCGTCACAGACCTACATAGAACATTACATTTGATTACATTATTCTGATACACATACTATAAATATACTTTTGCTTTAGGGTTTTTGCTCGAAGTGTTTGATTGTTTTTTGCCTAGCCACTGACCCTGTTTCCGTTTCGAAGTGTTTATTGTTTGGTGTTTATTGTTTTGTTTATCGCTGTTGACACTTGCTTTGTTCAGTTTGTAACAGTTCTGCGCTCCGACCCAGATATTCAATGCTCGCGATCTCTTGGGTTAAGGAATTTTCTTGTTTAGATACGGTTTTAACAATAGGCACGGATGTTTCTATATCTTTTAGTCCAATTAAGGGTTCTTTGCTGTATGGTGCGGATTGCGGGATAATGCGTCAGCTATGATATTTGCTTTCCCAGGTAGATATCTTATCTTGGCTCCAATAACCTGAATGATCATTTGTCACCGAGTCCTTTTGGACTGTGATTAAAGCCTTGAAAAACTCGGTAAAGGACTCATGTTCAGTAAGGACTTTATCAGGATAGCCATAGATTATGAACTTAAAATGTACTAGTGTTAAAGATACCTAGCCCTTCCTTGCCTATTACTGCATATTTACTTTCAGAGGGCTTTAGTTTACGTGAATAAAAAGCTATAGGGAAGAACTGTTTATCATATTACTGAAGTAGTATCCCTCTTACCCAATTGGGGTCTGAGGCGTCTGTTGCAAAAAAAAATAAAAAAAAAATTCCTTATTTAAATCAGGGATTTTTAAGTTAGGTAAGCTGCATTTTCCGCTTTAAGATATCGAACGCCTGTTGATGCTTTTCAGACCATAATAAATCTACGCTCTTCTTCGTAAGATCTGTTAAAGGAGCTGTCATGATTGAAGAGTTACATATTTACATACGATTGTAATACCCACTACAGCGCAAAAGTGCTGTATCCCCCTTTTAAGTTAATAAGTACCGGAAAGTTATGAATAGCCGACACCTTACCATGGACTACTTTTAAGACCTTGACCAGACACATAAAACCTAGATAAACATGTTCGGTTTTAAAAAACTCACATTTAGATATTTTACTCTGAGATTATTTGTCTTTGTCTCTGTAGCACTAGCTCTACTTTATGTGAATGTACTTCTAAGGTATTAGAAAGGATTACAAGATCATCCATATAGGCATGTAGGTTATCCCCTAAAAGTCTCCAAACACTATATTGTAATTGGGGCGCAACGTAAGCCGGAGGCATACGTAAAAATTGATAATGTCCCCTGAGTGTGCTGAAAACGGTGTATGAGGTACAATCACTTAGGTAATGGTATCTGGTAAAAGCATTTAAGTAAGTCCAAGTTGGTGAAAAAAAATTTATTCTAACCTAACAGAGATAAGATGTCGTCGGTACATAGCACTGGAAACTATCGGGAGTCGTTTCCTTGTTTAAGCGACAGAATCTACGCAGATACGCGAAATCCGATCTTTTGTTTTATGGCATGACATTGAGGGAAAAATTATATGGGCTTATTTGATTTCCTAATGCCACATATTACTAACATTTTTCAACTTCGTCATTTATCTCTATTTTGAAATTTCATTGAGAGTCTATGCGAAGGTACGTATATAGCTTTATGTTTGTCCTTAGACCGTATTTTGTTTTCAATGACATCCGTTTTTCTCCCAGAGATCACTCGCTAGTGGAGAAACTTCCTGGTATTCAGGTAGAAGATAAAAAAAAAATTCTGCTGAATCACCTCTGCTTGAATGACTTTACGGATATTACTTTAGATAGATTATCAGAGAGATTCATCCACGACTGGTTGGGCGTGATTAAAAATTAGCAACAATAAAAAATGCGATATTTATAACTTCCGTATCCACGATATGTATACTTTTTAGGGCTTTGTTCGCGGAAATCGTTATATTTCAGAGTGTCGGGAAGGATTAAAATTTCATTTCCCAGCAAAGTCTTTTTACACGCACTAAGACATTCGAGTGTGCATGCTTCTCGAGATTTTGCGTGCAAAGTGCGACTGCGGTTGTGGGAGAATTCTGTTGGGTCATTTGAACATGTTACGATTTATGAGACAAATGTATAGTTCCTTTATATAAGTTATTATTTGATTAACTGTCTCATTTTTGTTCAAACGGATTTTAATATGTTTTGAAGGTTTATAGGATTTCCCTTTGATAAACACGCCTTATTTTGCAGGATGTAAGATAATATTTTGTATACCCCTAGATGAATCTTACAATTACGCTAGATACAGATCAATGTTTTTTTATAACTATAGAGGTATCTGTAAGCGCTCGCTTATCCGGACTTCTCATTAGGGAAGTTCGAACAACAGACGGTGAGTCCGTAAATACAGGATATTACGTCTACTAAAAGAAATAAAACAAGATATTCTAATTTTTACGGCGTGTACAGTTGGGCTTTATCCACCACTACTTATAATAACTTACGTATTAAAAAAAAACGAAAAAACCTGCTCTGATTACTTTATACGGTCGTGTGTTTCATAGGAAAAATCCTTTTTAATTCAAAAAGATATCGGTATGTATGAACCAACATCGCTTTTCCCCACTCTGCTAGAGTCGCTTATTGTATGGAATTTGCTATGCTTTGAACACTTCGGCAGTGACTGACCTTGACCGCTTGACTAGGTGACACAGTCACCGAGTTTGCTTGTTTGATCTGAACGGGCTACTGTTTCTATTTCTTTTTGTAATATTTCTCTTTATTACCATCGGCAACGTATTGTGTTTTTGTTTTTTTTTTTTTAGTCAATTATGTTGCTGTTACGTATAAAGCAATGAAATGACGAACTATTAGGAACTGAGCGATTACTAATAGACAAGTTATCACTACTGCATTCAATATTAACTGTTTGTACTTCATTCTTTGCTAAAATTTGCAAATAGTGAGGGATCCTGGTCAGCGCATTTAGCCTGATGAAAGTTTTTTACAGACATGTTATTCCTTGCAATCCAGCCATATTTTTAAAGTTATTTGATTGCAGCCATATTTTTAAAGTTAAGTTGAGTCATTGAGGTTCGATATTTTATATAACTCAAAAAACTCAAGGCTAAAACTGCGATCGGGACTTGCAAAGGAGCATTTATTGTCATGACCCGAAATAGTGTTACCTCTAATTTATATAGATTTGTACGGGTGTTCCACTTGTTTTTGTGTGTTTTCTAATCACTACGGTGCTTAACGACCCTATCGTTGCATCTGGATAAATACAGACGTCCACTGCGTAAACGCATATTCACTGTTTAATTTGATTTGTTACGTAAGGGATTAATAATCACCCAAAATGATAAAATTAACATAGTATATGATTATGATATTTCAGTAGAACTTCTGGAAACAGACACTCAAAGATAAAAACTCGCAGTAGCGAAATCTCAATGATGTTGATAATTTCTGTAAAAAAGTAAGATTAAGAATGTCTCGTAACTTCAGCCACAGGAATAACGAAATTCGACCTGCAAAGGAAAACACTCAAAGTTACTCCAAATGAATAAAAAATTGTACTTAGCTTGCTTTTGTGGGAAGTCACGGTGTTCCGATAACGACACACGGCCTTGGTCCTCCTTCTCTATTTAGCGGATGACCTGGTTTGGCTTCAGTTTCCTCCGTGCGCGTTGTTTCGATGATTCGAGCCCTTGAAAATCCGATGCTGCAGACGCGTTCGGTTTGTTTCTTGGAGTGCCGGAAACGCTCACTAACGATGTTTTCTTGAATGATTCTAATGAGAGACGAAGCTTGCGTTGTCGTAGGAAAAAGGACACGTCGGTTTTTGTTTCTTGAAGTTATTCACTAATGATGATACTAAGTTGCTTGAAGAATCTCTTGCTTTCGTCGTCGTTAAAAGAGTTCTTGTTGTTTTCTGAAGTCACTCACTAACGATGATACTATGTTGCTTGAAGAATCTGCTGCTTCCGTCGTCGTTGACTTCTTATGATACATGATTTATTATTCTGGTTTTTTCTTCGTAGGACGTTGTAGAGTTCTTCTGGTACGCTGGCCACCAATATTAGGGCTTGTGCCTTGTATGATAAGGCGCCCTATGAGGTAATGTTAGACTAGCGATAATATTACGCTAAGTCGGTTGGTATTGCACTTCCATCTTCAATGGAGTGTCTGGGGTTTTGTAGATCATTTTACGAAGTCGGTATTATCTTGTTGGTTATGACGACGATGTGTTAAAACTCATGGTGAGGAGGTTCTTGTAGAAAACACTAAATATAAAAAATTATATATTCTTCTGAAGTTTTACATGGTGAAGATCAGATATGATTGTATAAGTCTTCTAATAACGATAGCTTGATCGCTTCTGCCAATGATGATGGCTAATCCTATTCTTCTACATGATAAAGCTTAGGTAAAGAGGTACAGGTCTTCTAATGACGATAGCTAACTCTGTTCTCCCTGTCTACCATCTCTGTTACAAGTTATGAAGGAACAGACAGTAGTTCGAACATATGAACCATACATACAAATGACATAGTTTCATACGAACACACAAATCAAATGGAAGACACGCTAAACAGATCCACGTAGGCCGTTTGAATTATAGGTCGGGGTAGTTGTCTCAAGCAGGGAGCTTGGACTAATGTTTATAAACAATCGAATGACTACAGGTGACGGCATGTTATCTTAGCCTACATACTTATGGTATAAACGTCATCTTTAGCGTCTCTAGTCTGATCACATTCCTGCAAGCAATCTTTTATATATATGTACTAACATTCCATATTTTTATTATGTAAACACTTACATATATATATATATATATATATATATATATATATATATATATTATATTATATATCTAATATATATATATATATATATATATATATATCTATATATATATTATCTATATATATATCGATATCTATAGTACTATACATATATATATATATATATATATATATATATATCTATATATATATAGATATATATGTATATTATATATATATATTATATATATATTTATCTATTTCTATATATATATATCTCTTATTAAATATATACTATCTATATCTTTATATATATATATATATATAGTATGTCTAATATATATATATATAATCTATATATTAATCTCGGTATATATACTAATCAGTAGTTAATATCTCTATATATAATTAGATATATATATAATCGATAATATAGGTAGGATAATAGATATTAAATTTATATCTATATATATATTATATATATATATTTCTATATATCTTATATCGATATATATCGTAGATCTATACATATTTATATATATATATAATAATAATTCATTATAATCGATATTATATAGGTCGATTGACTATTTATATATATATTATCTTATATACTAGATCCTATATATGTCTATCTATCTATCTATCTAATCTATATATATGAATATATATCTATATATATATAGAGATATAATATATCTATAATTATATCTATCTATTTATCTATAATTATAATTATTACTGATATATATAGGTAATATTGATATATATTATATCTATATATATATATCGATAGTATATAGGGTATTATTAATATATATATTTATATATATATCTATCTATATTGTCGTATATATATAGGATATATATATATATATTTCTTATATTATATATATATATTATCATATATTCTATCTATCTATCTATCTATATAATCTTCATCTAATGATAATATAATCGATATAATATTATCTATATATATATAATAGAGATTATATCTAGATATGATATATCGTATCTATATGTGTTATATATATAGTATATATAAATATTATCTATCAAATTATCTTAAAAAAAAAATCCCATATATATCACATAATATATATATGAGTATAATAATCTATTCATATTCTATATATAATATAATATATTATACATTAATTATAATAATATATTAAATATATATATATAATATATATATTAATATATAATATATATAAATTAATATAGATATCTATATCTACTATATATATCTATCTATATATATCTCTTATATATATCTATATATATATCTATATAATATATATATATATATCTCATATATATATATGATATATATCTATAGATCTATCTAATATATAAAGTATATCTATATCTATATAATATAATTATATATATAATAATATATATCTATCTATATATATATATATATATATATATAGATAATATAATAATATATATATATAATAGAAATATTATATATATATATATATTATATATATATATATATATATATATATAATATATATATATATATACATTATATATATATATATCTATATATATCCTATTATAAATATATAATACATATTACTTTACTATATATATATATATAATATATATAATATATATATATATATAGATATTATTATTATATATATATATATATATAGAAATAATATCTATATATATATATAATATATATATATATATATATATATATAATATATATATATATTACTACAATATTTGCGTGTGTGTAACATATGTATATATAAACATATTAAGAATTTTCTCTCAAGTAGGTGTGTAAAAAAAATCAGTTTCTTTTTCATATTTTTCATGGCTTTCAAAAAATAAAAATAATAGCAGCAAAATATTCACAATAGAGGCAAGCAACCTCATATGGGAATAAATTTTAGCCCTTTCAGATTAGTCCGTCCAGTCCTACACCTGTTCCTGATCTAGTGGGAAAGTTACTAAAATAAACGCCTCGAGTATTACAGAAAGACTTGGGAATCTTCCTCGTGACGAGGTTCTTCCCATTCAATATTCATGATTCCGATACTTTCCTCATGTCCATAATGAATCCCAAATTATATTGGTATTAAAAGGAAAACTTTTTCGGATTATGAAGCGACCAAACTTCGCCAAGCGCTAGAATTCGAATAGATGTCACATAGACACATCCGCTCACAGTGAATAAATACACAGTACATTTAATCTAGTGTAATTACTTTTTTCATCTACTGTGACAATAATTTAGCTCTCTCTCTCTCTCTCTCTCTCTCTCTCTCTCTCTCTCTCTCTCTCTCTCTCTCTCTCTCTCTCCAAAATCTAATTCAACGTTCGAATAAATCAGAACAATTCATTGTTTCTTCCATATCATTCTACTCCAGAAGCCGAGTACGAGAGTAACAAAAGTCGAACCTCATCAACAATTAACGTTTATTGCGCTTATTACCAAGGAATTATTATATCTGAGTAACAAGTGAATTAGGTCATTCACAATAGATGCACGATGATACCTTATATAATAACACACTCGTACTCTGAAGTTTCTTTTGATAAACCATTCTCTTTACACGAAAGAGTGCTATATATAACAGATCGATATATGTTATCCCCCAAGTTTCTTTTAATTTCATAGATACAGAGACCCGGCATTATCAGAAAGAAAAAAAAGCTATGGCAAGAAGTTAGAAAAGTAGCGCAAACCAAATTTAATAATACTTGAATGAAAGCATAAGAAATAAGTACTATATACGAAAACCATCGACATTTGGAACATATAAAACAGGAAAATAAATTAAAGCCAGGGAGAGAGAGAGAGAGAGAGAGAGAGAGAGAGCAAGCACACAACCGCATGGAAAGAGGAGATGCTGACAGACGCCTTGGGAGATTAGTTGATATACTCGCTGATGTAGGGATGATTAGCCCTGACATTTGCAATATCTTAGCGGAACAAGTGGAGGGAGTTCTCTGGGACCTCTAACACTGGATGTGGATATCTGCAGATACTGTAACGACGATCTCTATGCAAGTGGAAGCCTCAGATATGTTACGCTAATACTGCACGATGTCGGCGAAATCTCCCTAAAGCTAGCCAGGGCAAAGGCTGTGTTTCATATAGCGTATTTGTATCTACATATCTAGCAGATCTGTAAGATTACAAAGCTTTTGTTCAGAAATTTGTACATCAATTCCCAGCTATTCTCTTGGGGCTCCTGGGTTTAAATGACTTGGGTCTTATGTAGTATTTCAGGCTGTTTTTGGCTGCATTTATATCTACCACGTTGATACAAGATGAGGAATCAGTTATGTATGAAAACACTTTTATATAAACCCGAATAGACTTATTTAGTAATCTAGTGAAAAGAAGTCCAGAAAAACAAATGAGTTCCGTTTTTGTTCGTGCTGTTACAACTGAGAAAAATTTCATTTTGGGACAACCATAAAAATAACATATATACATACACACACACACACACACACACACACTTATATATATGTTTACATAATTAATAGTTTTCCATCATCGGCACCTATCACTTCCTCTTTCCTCGTTGGATTAGTGTAGGATACGTGCTCGCCTACCAATTAGGTAGTCAGGAGTACGATTCCCGGCTCTGCCAATGCGGAATCAGAGGAGTTTATTTCTTGTGATTAGAAATTTATTTCTCGATATAATGTGGTTCGGATCCCACAGTAAGCTGTAGGACCCGTTGCTAGGGAGCCGATTGGTTCCTAGCCATGTACAAATATCTAATCCTTTAGGCCAGCCATAGAAGAGCTGCTAATCAGCTCAGTGATCTAATTAAAATAAGATATACTTAACCTATTTTTTTCCTCCTTCCACTCTCAATCGTATTCTTAATCCCCAAACCATGACATTTATGCTCTTTCACTCGTCGTCACGTTCCATTTTTCGTGGCATTCGAATTCTAAACGACGTATTCATTCAGTAACACCAACATCTGGCATCATACCTATATTAACCAAAATGACAGACTTACCTTTATGGGATTTAGTGTTTCGGCGATATTCATGATGCCGAAGATCAAACGTCCGTGAGAAATTTATTGTTTGAGTAAAAGTGTCTTTTTTTCGCTTGTCATGTTCAAGTTCTTTTCATTTGTGAGGTTCTAATTCTCTGTCAACGTAAAAGATATTGCCGCTAACGGTATACGACAGCATGCTTCTGTCAAACTGTGATGTGCATGAAGTTTTTGTTGCTAAAGGCGATTATAAACATCCGCAGGAAGATATCATATATAAGAAAAATTAACAATGAAAACTATTCAGATAAATATCAGTTCACAGTGTAGTTTAGATAAGAACTGTCAACAAGGAATGAATTATTTCATTTTACTACTTGGGACAGTGGCAAAAAATCTTGTAATCGCTAAATCACTGTGGACGGTTTCTGATAAGTCTGTACTCAAGGGTGCATTGTGATGCATTTTATATATGATAACTCAAATAAACTAGAGAAAAAGACAGTAAAAACGAAAACATCCAAGACATATTAAACATCCATTGGCGAATCTCGTGTCAGTTCAAATTGTTATATATTGGCTGAAAGAAAGGGATGCTGTATTGCGAGGTGACAGTCCTATGATAAGATATGTTCCCTACCGTAAAATAAAAGACACAGTAAAGGTTAAATTTTTTCCAAGGAAGTTTTAGGAAGACTTAACAGAAAATATTTTAATATTTATGGAGCCTTAATACAAATATGCCCCTAGAATGATCCAGTGGGAGGGGGTGGGAGACAGTTTTTGGCCAGAAATCATTATGATTCTATTGAAATAGGCTGACTGTGGTGGACGCAGATGAAATAAGGATGGTCTATTTTATTAAATAAAGATCAGAATTTAAAAACTAATGTTCCATTTGCACATGTATTGCTACAGATCTAAAATGTTAAAGGTCAAATATATTTTGCAAGTGTGTTTTATATTACTAGAAATATGCTTCCAGTAATTATAGAATATATATATATATATATATATATATATATATATATATATATATATATATATATATATATATATATATAGATATATATCTATATATATATATATATATATATATATATAGATATATATATATATATATATATATATAGATATAGATATATATATATATATATATATATATATATATATATATATATATATATATATATATATATATATATTCCTCTGAATACTTATCTATTGATTTTTTTTTTCAGTTTGAGACTTCACATTCTTATTTTGAGTATCATGTAAGTTTCTGGTTTGTTACTCTTATTTTTAATATTTTACAAATATAATAGAACATAAACAGTAATTATGTGAAACCTGATTATCACACGTTTATCTCTTCAACTTTTCAAAATAAATAATCTCATTCTCCATAACCTTAATTACCTCCTTTCCAAAGTCTACAAACTCATTTCATTAACATACTGAACGAGGTATGGAAGAAGTTAAGTTTTAGTGTTTGTTAGAAAATCTATTTTAGATCAAAGCCACATGATTGCTCATAGCTTAAAAAATCCTTATAACGTCCTTGGAGGATTGCAGTTCACAGATCTTAACACATTGCATATACAAAGATTTCAAAACAAGTTACACTATCCAACAGTTCCATCTCCTTTTAGGAGTCACTTAAATTAACTTTTCTTTCATGAAACTTATGCTGTCAGAATCTAAGCACTGTCCATTTTCTCCCATTCAGGGCTTGAGACAATGTAGAAACATTATGCACGTATTCATGCAAGTATGTTTGCAAGAAAATGACTGGGATGAAATGCAAAGATCTAAAGATGGAACGGGATGAAAACCCTGCAAAGTATATCATAGTTTTACCAGACCACTGGGCTAATTAACAGCTTTCCTAGGGCTGGCCCGGAAAATTAGATGTTTTTATGTGGCTAGGAAGCAGATGGTCGTCTAGCAATGGAACCTACAGTTTATTGTGGAATCCGAACCAAATCATATCGAGAAATGAATTTCTATCACTAGAAATAAATTCCTCTGATATCGCGTTGGCTGAAAACTCTGCAGGTGAAATAAGATGTGATAGCTACAAGTCCAGCAGCAAGACTGGAGAAAGGAAGAGGGAATGGAGGTAAAATAAAAGGCTAAAATATGGGTATAAATGGGGGGCTGAACGGACGCTGCAAGCATTAATAATGTCTACAGTGCATCACGCAAGGTGCACTGACAGGACTATTCTCCTACGTGGGTGTGGAGGATGGGAAGAGGACAGGTTGTTCAAAGTTCTGTTTAGTTTTCCCATTTGGTCTAATCCGCGTTTTTGTTTTCCATCTGGACAACCTTTGACTGGCTGTTTCTGGCTGGGTGTGTCTAAATCTACAAAGTTATTTGTAGTTTTCTGACAAATTTTCTTTTAGCAAAACTAATCAACTTCAATTTTTAAACCTTCTGTCTCAAAGTTATCTCTCCAAAATATTTGCCTTGAAAGAATACTAATTTTTTTATTCACTATATAACATGGGTTTTAATTCAATACTTCATTCCTGTTTCCCGCTAACATAGGAATAATAAATTTCTGGGTGATTTTTTTTTTTTATGAAAATGTCTATCTAGAGGCATATGATTTTGCTTCGAACTAATTTCTCATCATATCATTGTAAGAAAAGAAACAGCAAGGCACGATTCACTTTCCTTTAAATAGAAGAAAAGGCCTTAGCATGACGAAACCTTAAATAGTAATCATAAGAAATATATATTGCATAACACGAAATCCGATGAAATTAGTGAGAATTTCGAATTCTGAACACGTAAGGTTTTACGCTGAAATTACAATTTACATGATGTTGCGTGAAAATGTAATATTGCAATTTTCAAAAATGCTGACATATAACGTAGAGTATTTGCAATGTGGTAAAAATCACTGAGTGAATGATGAGAAATAAGGTTTATTCTGGTGCCATACCACAATGTAAAATACGATGGATCTGAAAAGAAGCAGAAAATTTCTTAAACAAAGACTATCATTAATGCAAATTTGGCGTGATTCACAAGATAAGTTTATCATACAAAAAAAAAAAATTGTTCGTTGTTCGTTTTCTTCTAGACATACCATTACCTTTTATCTATTTTTTTTAATTTAAACATAACTACGTTACTAATCAATGTTAACTTCATAATTAGATAAAAGTGGAGTAAACACACACATATTTATATATTATGGATGGTAAAAATTCTTTGCTACAACAGAAATCCATCTAATAAAAGGAGCCCATAAAAACGCCAAAATATAGAGAGAAAATACCATATTTCAGAGACTGCTGTCTTCCCCCTCAGGTGGATGAATGAGAAAAGTTACAGAAAAGGTGGTATTTATACCAAGCGATGCATCCACAGGTAAGCCAATTTAGGTCACTCCCACTGATAATCTTCCTTTAATCCTCTTAAGCGTTGGTTAAATGAAAGCTTTATCAATGACTTCTGTATCCCATGCGCCCTTTGAGATGTTCATTGCCTGCCTCTGTTTAATCAAGGCCGATTCCATCATCTGACTTCTGTACCGGCAGTTGCTGCTATAAGTTATACGTGACAAATTCCAGTTTATTCTGTGGTTATGTTCGTTTATATGGTTGAAAATAACTGAGTCCATACCTAACTGACCATTTATGTTGTATTAATGTCTGGGGAAGTGATTTTCCTGTAAATCCGATGTAAGATTGGTCACAGTCCAGGCATGGGATTTCGTAAACGCCAGTGTCCTTGGGGAATGTATTTTGTTGGACGTTACTCAGGGATTTGGCTAAGGTGTTTGGGTAAGTAAATGCACAACAGTTAGATTTTCCGAGAGTCTGCGTCACCATCTTAATCCTGTTCAGGTGTGGAATTTTTATTTTATTGTTGGGTGTCTCTCTGGACTTGTCTTGGGGGGGTCGGTAGAAAATTATGTTTGCTTTATGAATTGCTTTCTCAATTATATGGCCAGGATACCTTAAAGACGAAATCTGCTTACGAATTAGTTCAAATTCTTTTTCCAGGAAATCTGGGGAACAAATTCGTAAGGCTCTTAATAATAGGTTGCTGGCTACACCTATCTTGATAGGAATGTCGTGATAGCTAAAGTAGTGAATGTATGAAAGTGAGAACGTGGGTTTTCTGTATATGGTAAATTTGTATTCTGTCGTGTCTCTGATTATTAAAACATCAAGAAATGGAATTTTGTTGTCTGTTTCCCATTCAACTTTAAATTTGATGCTGGGCACTAATGCATTTAATTTTGAAAGGAATTCATTAAAATTGCCCCATCTATTATCCCAAAATGTTAGAATATCATCTACATATCTCATCCACAGCATGTTTTTGGGTTTTATTGCATTTATTACTGTAGTTGCAAAGTATTCCATGTACAGATTGGCTAAAACAGGACTTAAAGGACTACGCTTACTACACCCGAATTTTTGCTTATAGAATGATTCCCCGAATGAAAATACGTTATTAGATACACATAATTCAACTAACTTTATTATTTTGTCAAGCGCCAATGGGAAATGATCTGAATAGGGGCTAATTTTTTCCTCAACAACTGAAGAACGTCCTATACTGTACTTTTGTGAATAGGTAATCTACGTCAAGGCTCCAAAGTTTTATGTTGTGAAGTGGTATATGTGCTTCTCTGAATTTGTGACAAAAATCTTCCGAATGTTTGATGTGAATGGGAGAAAAAGCGCCTAAAAATGGGAAAGGAGGCCAGCTAACCATTTAGAAATTTTGTAATTGAAAGCTCCGGCACATGAAACGATGGGTCTGAATGGAAGATTTTCTTTGTGAGTTTTGGGAAGGCCATAAAAGTAGGGTAGTTTAGGATTAATTACTTTAAATTTCTCTGATAGTCCAATGCTCTTTTTGTCTTGCCCAATTAATCTAACTTTCCGAAAAAAATTTTGTGGGGAAGTTTTGAAGGGGATTTTTCGTCAGTTTGTCGCAAGTGTTGTGTCGCTAAGGAGTTGGTTGATTTTGCAGAGGTAGACGTCTTTGTCCATGATTACGATTTTGCCCTCTTTGTCAGGTCTACTTATTACAACATCTAACTTTTTTAGCGAGCGAATGGCTATCATAAATCTACGGGGAACAGGATATTTCTTATTAAGGTCAGTTAAAGCATTTAGGTATTCCTTTTAAACATCTCTTCACAGCTGCAATTTTTGTCCGATATGCATTTATCAAAAGCCACTATGAAGTCTAGGATGTTTTTACGATCTGGC
>NC_061107.1:134649100-134661600 GCF_015104395.2 Macrobrachium nipponense | reverse complement strand
TTTTAAGACCGCCATCATAGAAGTTTAAGATTTTTAGATAAAGTGTATTGCTATTAAATATATATATATATATATATATATAATATATAGATATATATATATATATATATATATATATATGAATAATTATCACATCGAAACGTGATTCATCTTACTATATCATTCAAGCTACAAATGTCCCCTTTTTTAATATCTAAATTCACTCTACCTCCCAAATGATATATTTTCATATATGTACCGAAGGGAATTTTTTAGTTGATAATAATTTCGTCCCCCCATGGGATCGAACCACCGTCCAAGTGGACGGGGACGAAATCAGGACAGTCAGTGACGCTATCCAATCAGCCAACAGACACTATAAGTTCATATCGATTCTGACCTTACAAATCACCCTCGAACTCGGTGCTTTCGTAATTAGAATCGATATGAAACCCCGTCTACCATGTTAGCCAATTCGAGCGTATGACAGCACGTAGCCTTTTTGTTATGAATAATTACACATCGAACCGTGATTCATTTATATATCATTCAAGCTACAAATGTCCTTTAATATCTAAATTCACTCTACCTCCCAAATGATGTATTTTTCATATATGTACCGAAGGGGAATTTTTAAGTTGATAATAATTCGTCCCCCCATGGGATCGAACCACCGTCCAAGTGGACGGGGACGAAATCAGGACAGTCAGTGACGCTATCCAATCAGCCAACAGAGACGCTATAAGTTCATATCGATTCTGACCTTACAAATCACCCTCGAACTCGGTGCTTTCGTAATTAGAATCGATATGAAACCCCGTCTACCATGTTAGCCAATTCGAGCGTTTGACAGCACGTAGCCTTTTTGTTATGAATAATTATCACATCGAACCGTGATTCATTTATATATCATTCAAGCTACAAATGTCCTTTAATATCTAAATTCACTCTACCTCCCAAATGATATATTTTCATATATGTACCGAAGGGGAATTTTTTAGTTGATAGTAATTTCGTCCCCCCATGGGATCGAACCACCGTCCAAGTGGACGGGGACGAAATCAGGACAGTCAGTGACGCTATCCAATCAGCCAACAGAGACGCTATAAGTTCATATCGATTCTGACCTTACAAATCACCCTCGAACTCGGTGCTTTCGTAATTAGAATCGATATGAAACCCCGTCTACCATGTTAGCCAATTCGAGCGTTTGACAGCACGTAGCCATTTTGTTATGAATAATTATCACATCGAACCGTGATTCATTTATATATCATTCAAGCTACAAATGTCCTTTAATATCTAAATTCACTCTACCTCCCAAATGATATATTTTCATATATGTACCGAAGGGGAATTTTTTAGTTGATAATAATTTCAAGGTCATTTCACCGCGATGATGCCCACGATCCACATACGTGGGCATACGCCGTCGTGATACGTGAATATGTGACCCCAGCATTACACCCACAGTATTCTTTTCCAGATGGTAAGTCATATGTTTACCAAGTTTGGCTGAAATGGCTTACTGCATTTCAGAGTTATAATTGAACACACAAATACACCCCCCCACACACTCACGCATATATATATATATATATATATATATATATATATATATATATATAAATATATAATATATATAAGTAGATATATATATTTATATATATAAGTAGATATATATATATATATATAATATATATATATATATATATATATATATATAAAGTAGATATATATAAAATATATATATATATATATATATATATATATATATATATATATATATATATATATTATATATATACATATATATCATATATATATATATATATATAAATATATATATATATATATATTATATATATAATATATATATAGTTTAGATAGATAGATAGATATATATATATATATATATATATATATATATATTATATATATATATATATATTGTATATATATATATATATATATATATATATATATATATATATATATATATATATATATATTTATATATTTTTTTTTATGTATATATATATATATATATAAATATATATATATATATATATATATATACATATATTTAAATTAAACCATGTGTTTGTGTATGGCTATGCATAACCGAACACAATTTGCATAACAACCAGCTTTTATGTGTTAGGTTAGTGGGGTCAGCTGGTAAGTGTCATGGCGGCCAAGACACAACAATAGCATGAGAAATTTCGCAATGATCTTGACGGTGAGTTTAGGGGGCTCACGATTCTATATGTATATTATTTATCAGCTACAGTCAACACCTGATCCCCCTTCTTCCAAGCTTGAGCGTACAGGGATCTTGGACGTGTATGCTTTCTGTCCCTACGACAATTTTGTGGCAGCGCCATGACCTTTCTATTTGCTTCTGTCCTCTTAAGCTACCTTTAAGCCTTTTGGAGATCAGGAAGACTATAGCATCTCTGAGGGAATTGATTCAGGTTTTCAGCGAAATTCAGCAAGTTACTGAAGCACAAGTTGCCGAATATTCTTCGTGTTTGCAATTAAGAGCAGTAGTACAAATTAGAGAATCATAAGACTTATGAAAGTAATAATGATACTCAGAAACCTATATATAGACAGGTAAATAAAATAAGTTATAAAAGTGATTAAGAAGCTTTCCCACAAGATGTTTGAAATATCTGGATGTAATTACGATTTTTATACTCGTGTCCGTTCTATGAAAATGTATAATAAAATACATCCCGAAAAAGTTGAAATAGGTAAGTTTTCTTTTAAATGCATTGCTCTGTGATAAGACGAGTGGAATTTTATTTTATGTTTTTTGCCTCTTTTTTGTTATTTTTGCATCAATGAGAAGCTAAAATATAGGCTACTGATACTGCAATAATCATTAGTCTAATAAAGATTATATTTTATATTCAAGTTTACATATTCATGACCGAATTCACTTGCACTACTCCCATGGTCCAAGATTCTATTTGCATATCCTAAATGTATTACCGGTTTCCGACATCTAGAGTTACATTTTTAGTTGTGGAATAATTAGGTTAGGAAATCAAACTTCATGAGATTAAATGATGCTCCCATTAATCTTAGAATGAATCAGAACAGTGATTCATTTCCAGGATATTTGAAGAAATGACTAGACTAAATTTGAGAGATCAACTCACTAACAGATTTCATTGTTTAATAGATATGCATCTCTCTGTACAGATGCTTATCTTCTGTAGAATATCAGATAAATAGTAATTGCTAATAGTTTATAAAAAAGTTGGGAAAGGAGAATTTCGACCAGTCCATACAGGTTTTATTTATTTATTTATTTATTTCTAATCTTCTTGGCCTCACCTAACAAAATTATGACTAATGTTTTTACTCATTACACCATCGTTCACCACACTTACTCTCAAATGACTAAAATCAAGTATTATCTGACTCCCATCATTTATACGATTTAAACCGGGTCATCTTCTTTTGCGTGGAATATGTGTTTCGCCCCGTTTTTTTTTTTTTTTTTTTTTTTAAATGAGCAATTTAGCAAACATAAGAAAGTGAAAGCCTAACAATTTATGTCTTTGACATAAATACTTTTTGGAACAAACATATATAAAAGAAATGGGTATGAAATAAAGACGCTAAAATAAAGGGACTTCTGTAACCCTAAAGGGACCATTGAATACTCTTCCTAAAGAATGGCTGGCTTTAGCAACAAGGGAATATTGAAGCAGGGGAAAATCATTGCGAAGCTTCAACAGGGTTAAGTGTATTAATAACAGCTCTTGGTCACTGAGCGAAACGTTATCCATAGAGTAAAAGTACGAGTTAATGGCCCATCATTTGCGTGTTATGAGACCACCACTGCGAAAATGGGGTTTTCATCCTGATCTTAGCAATAACTATTGAAAGAAAGTGGATCCACTGATCAGAAGAATTCCCCTTTATGTGAGGCGGGAGAAAAAGAGGAAGCTACCAATATATAAATGCTAGATTTGTATATTAAAAGTAGACCAATTTCGAGATTGCTTGTATTTATGAGGTCAATCAGAGATTGGTACCGAATCAGGTAGCACCCACTTACAGGAAGTGTAATGATGAAAATTTTCCCACTGGTATCGAGTTTCAGAATTATCGCTAAACGTTTCACATGATATTGATTTACAGGCTCATAGCAACGTCTTTATCATGAGAAACTTCACAACACTGCAACACACATTGTATATAAATGAAGAATATTATAAGACTTAACAAGCCAGGTTCCTTACAAATGCATAAACAGAGAACGACGTAAGAGTCGAGAGTAACGACATACAATCAATAACATTACTGTACAACTAAACTGAATGAATTATAATTATTTTTTAAAAGATGAAACCTGCTCATATGGAACGAGCCAGCAAGAGCCATTGACTTGAAATTCAAGCTTCCAAAGAATACGGTGTTCATTAGAAAAAAAGTAAGAGGAAGTAAACGGAAATACAGAAAGAAGGGATCCAACTTATTAACAATAAGAGAAAAAAAAATTAACAAATAGATAAAAATATATTAAAATGCAAGGCTACTAGCACTAGGGTAATAACGCATTACACCTTCGTTTGAACTTCTAAAGCCACAATTGCACGGTCATTTGTTACTTAGATTTAAGAATTTAAAATATATTAATAAAAAATCAGGTACTAACGAATTTTCTATCAGACTCTAGCACAACCGAATATAATTAACAAATAGATATCCACGAAACTAAATATTTCCTGTAAAGACATTCATTAAATCAGACGCGCTTGTATAAGCTTATCGGGGAAAAAAATAAATAAACAATTAAAATGAAATAAAATATTTTCATAGCAATTCTTCATCGCCCATAAACCTTTATAGGAGACCGAAGGCTGTAGACTTTGTGGAATAAAACCATTTGTCTTTTGATTCTGTTAATATGAAGGACACGTAATGTTCTGAGTAGGAGTCTTTGGTACTGATCTCACAATATCTTTCGGAACAATTTGAAAGTACTGGCTGTACTTTCTTCAATATTGACGTTCTTACATCTTTTATGAATAAGTCATTTGAATTTACGTTACTGTATATGAAATGAGGGCATTTCAATTTATCGTACAATAACAAGGTTTTCAACTACATATTCACCTATATAAATTTTTCCCCCAATTTATTATGCTTCCTTTTCATTCTTATCGTGTGAGGAAAACTGATCTTGTTCGCCACAACCTTTTCCAGTCTTATGCCTGTCATAAATGTCTATTCTTTCTGGCAGAGAGAGAGAGAGAGAGAGAGAGAGAGAGAGAGAGAGAGAGAGAGAGAGAGAGAGAGAAGTAGCCCGATGGGGCACAAGTGGCCTTAACCTCTAGGATTTATGACCAATATCAGCTCTTTTAGTATTGGTTGCCCTGGATGGTGCTGTACAGATTCAGGGTTTTTTATCTCAGGAAGATGGGATCATCCATTACGCGAGACAACAGATGCCGAGAGACCCTTTTTAACCCTTTTTCGAGACATTTAAAGTTTCTTTAAACATTGTGAAGTTGCAAAATGAAATATTCTTGACAACATTATCTTGTGTATACTATGGAATATTCAAGATTTATTCTGAATGTTAAAAAGTGTATTATTTAAAGAATCGAAGAAGGTAAAAGGTAGTCCGAGTGAAGTGTTTTCTCTGTATTGAAATATTCAATAAAAAGAATGACGTTAGTTTATAGAAAACCTAACATGCAATTTTTTACATATTCCACGAAATGCTTTGAAGATATCACATGACATCCTTGTTAGCAACCGGAGTCCTATTCCATGTACAAATATATTAACACCCAAGCACTCACACATGTACACGGAAACTCACACTTTTACAAATACACACCCACGGAATCAACTTTAGGAACTTTATTCTGTAGCAAGCTATCTCAAAATTCGCAGATTATCTGAAAATAAATAAACAATACAAAATCATTTCCTACGAGAGCAGAAAATTTTGGAAATAACCATTCACTGATCGTCACTTGTCATTTTCCTGAACTTCTATCGATGGGTGAGAATTATTGGGGCGGGAATCTCAATTTAATCTCATAATTGAAAAG
The DNA here is from genome assembly GCF_015104395.2 of Macrobrachium nipponense. NCBI lineage: Eukaryota > Metazoa > Arthropoda > Malacostraca > Decapoda > Palaemonidae > Macrobrachium > Macrobrachium nipponense. Next base: position 134,655,535 of record NC_061107.1, on the reverse strand, counting down.
CAACACATATGTAGTACGTGCTAGACGACCATCGAAGCCTCCCCAGGCCATACATAACTGAAATGACAGGTTGACGTTTGTCAAACTGAATTCCCTCTGCCTGCCTGTCGCTATGTGGTTTCGTTGCATGCTATGCTACTATCAATCAGGTGACAAGGGTCTTGTTGTTCGTATTTCTTTAGTTATCATACCTTTGAGTAAATTTAGGTTATCCTTTAATTTCTAATTTCATAGCTTATTAAGCTGTACACATTTTGCAACCCCCCCCCCCCCCCCCCCCCCCCCCCCCAGCCCCGACCTGCCCCAAAAAAGAATGCATGCTATATTAACGTTGTTGGATTCATTCTTCCCCCGTAATAAATATACAGAAACTACGCAAACCAATCGCTATATTTGATATGCCATCTCACTGGAACTATTAAGAAGCTATTTAAAAAAAATGTTTCCAAAATCGGGTATTGTAGATCTTCTTAAATAGATTATCTTATTCTGTTACTGTTACATACTATTTATGATTGTATGAATTTAATATATCATATATCTATATATATATATATATATATATATATATATATATATATATATTATATATATATATATAATTATTTCTCATGATATCAAGCAGTACATATGATGAGTTGAATTTCCTAAAGATAATTGCAAAATTATTCTTTTCAGATATTCTGTCCTTATCTTAAAATGATATTGTCTCTCTATGTACACTACAAATTTTGTATTACCTAAAGAAACTGTTTTATAGATGAATTTTCCTAAATAATACAAGGCGATTTCAGTTAACAGTACACCAACAATACAATTTCATTGAATTCCGTCAGAAATAAGGTAATTCAGAGTAGAAATGCCATTAGCTATACTTCATAAAATCTGTTTATTTTAAATTATTACCGTTAATCACTGGCCCTTTAATTTTGGCATTACTATTTATCTTTATTGTTTTCATATTAGAATTATGTTATCATAATATAATCACTTTATCAAATTAGTCATGCTGATCATTTTCTTAGTTATCATAAGCATCATAAGATATGTTTCTAAAAAATTAAATTTTAGGAAATTGAAATTTTCATCATCTCCAAAGTACACAATAGGTGTTTTCTGCTTTTTGTTTCTGTATTATGACTGGGAGAGGCTGCATTTGAACCTGCTAAAAATCACATGATAAAAGATTATTAGACATCTATGTCTTTCAATGGTAATCCAAGCTTCATATTACGGACAACAATTTTCGCATAATAAAAGAAAATGCAAATGCCCACGACTAAATATAATCATCCACATAGTCTTGATAATTCGCTGCTTAGCAGTTAGGGGATGAGAATCTGAGTAATTACTAAGTATGTAAGTGCTTACACCCAAATATAGTTATGCATATCGTCGCTGCTAAGCATTTAAAAGAAAATAATCGGTGTAATTCATTAGTATGTAAACAGTTATTAACATATTCTTAATAATTCACGGCGTAGCAGTTGACGTGAATAAAGTCTGCGTAACTATGTACTTAGTATGTGTTTATGAAAAAATGATATTCCATATCTTGCATATTACCACAATGACTCACAGTTATCGCTTATTGAATTACTCAAAGAGGATAGAGTCAATGGCGACAATGTCTTATTTATACATGCCTAAAGGTACCTGCCACACTTGCTTTAGCATTCGCAAAATCGTGTGTTACTTAATCATATATAAATACTGCATACTACCTGGAATCTTACACCTCCCCTTGTCGACCAGAATTATTCTCATGAACGTCGCCAGCAATTTATATTTTATCAGGCACTCGGCGTTGGGGTTGTCAGCAGCATTACTTGAGGGCCTACATGATGTTACGAGGAGTTTCCCATATAATATTACACGTACAAGATTATTGTTCACCGTGACAATTAACTAATTATTCCGTTTCCTTACAGATTGTTATAACTAATGGAATGAAGAAGTTATAATTTTATAGTAACTTGTTCACTCAGTGATAATCTAGACGTCAGTCATTCAAAAATATATTTGTAAGAATTAAACAGCACTAGGTTATTTTTTTTAACAAGGTAAAAAGAAAAACACAGAGATTAAAGTGAAAGTACATAAATGAACGGTCACGTTTGTTTTTATGAAAGTATAAACGTACATATTCATATACATAAAACATTGTTAACATTTATTTCTCTCTCTTTTCTGAGTAAATATTCTTTATTCTAGACAAGAGGCCATCTGCTGGGAGGGCAACATCCAACTGAGATGTCGTACTCATCGCGTCGTGAGGAGAATGACAACATCTCTTTCTCATGCATCTGCCGTAAGCTTTGCTCATATTTTTGTTGCTGATACTCAGCAACACACGTTGAAACCTTAGTAGAGCTAAGCCGCAAATGAATAAAGAAAATATTTCGTGGAAAGAAATTCTCTAAAGATTTGTTCACGAACTGACGCGTTCTTCTATAAAACACGAATGTTTAATGTAGGGAGTTTTGAGGGAATTTTGTTCAAGGAGTTATTTTATTTCTATATTGTTTTTACTTACTATGTCCCTCTTTTCAGTTTATGGATTCCTTCTCATTCGACGCACATAACGATTTTATTCTAGGGTATTGTGTATATGAAAAATTACCTTCCGTTCATTTGAATCACTTTTTCTTAAAGAATCTTTCTGATTAAATATTATTACCAGTGTTCTAAAAGCACAGAAATATAATATACAAGAAACAGTTAAATAATCTGATTTAGGAATAGTAAAGCACGAGAGGGATGAAAGAACGGGCAACGAATCATAAAACCTTGTTTGGAGTCTATAATGTAAGAAAACTGAAAATTTATTGATTAATTATAAGTTACTGAGTGGAGAAACAATATGAAGATTCTCAAAGACAAATTTGTCGAAGAAAATCGGATTGAAAAACCAAGGAATCTGAGAAATGTGACTAAGATTAAAACCAGAAAAATCTAAGAGAGAATAAGTTCAAAATTTATTTGAGCATATACGAAAAACTAATATTAGTGAACTATTGTTATGGGAGGACAGGGAAGTTTTGCACTGTTTTATGTAATTTAGGAAGTAAATGATCACTCTTGAAGAACTCTGAATTCGAGCAGTTATCATTAGCAACTAAACTCTGAACTAGGCAGGAGATGGTCATATAGGTGTTTTCTAACTTTTCATTCTGACATGATCTTTTTTGCGTTTATTCGTTAACTTTAGCTAAATATTTAACCACTGGCAGCAGAAAAAGAATCTTCATTAGTCATTATTTTTCTTCAACCACAGCCCCACTCCCCCACGACGTGGGGTCCACCTTGGCGGGGTAGGAAGGCACTTGATCCCTTGGAATTTGTTCGCATGGTTGAGTCCAAGGGTCCTATATATTTTTAAGTACTCATTTAAGTTAAATGTGTAAAATTTTCTACTTTGGGTAAAATTTATTGGACCTGATACATAGCTGGGACTAGGTTTATATTTCAAGCTAAATAGTGAATCTGTGGAAGGATCATCAACTATCCGAAAATGTTTGGACCTGACAGATATCAGATTGATAGATCAAAAGTGGAACTATTCTACAGGGCTGGGCCATGGATTCCAGGGATGGTTTGGTTCTAGGAATAGGACTCTCGGCATTCTACCCAGTTTGCCCATGATATGTTCAGGGTAGGATGATTGTATTCTTATAATACTCTCAGTCCTAACAAGCAGATTTGGCTTACACTTGGGCTACTCTGATTGTGTTGTACCATCCCCTGTGTGGTAGGGTAGGGGAGGAGATTTGGGAGCCAGCTCACTTGTACCACTAGTGGAAGAATAGTGGTAGAATAAACTCCATGAAAGGCTGATGATATGTTTTTACATTTTTCAGGTTTAACTTTTAATTTTTTTATACATATATTTGATCTTTACGAGTAGTAACATAAAGAATTGAGAACCCCTGGACCATCTGATGATACTGTTTTGGCACAGATGTCGACCACTGCACCCTCCTCTGACAACTTGCTATGGAAATGGCTAGGAAACCTAGTGTAATTACACTGGAACCTTTTGCTTCAGTACAGAGCAAAGGGAAATTGACCAGAAATGTATGTGAAATAGGACCAACAATATTTGAAACTTATTATGATAAGTATTTTACCTAAAATCTGGAGATTCTAGTTGCGATATTTTTAATGTGTACAAAGACGTCGTAAAGTGTTGTGACCGTGAGGCTAAGATATCAGTAGAACCGGCCTTAGCCAAAGAAAGCGAAAAATTAAAGGATTAAAGGATTATCACATCTTTGAGGAAATAAAGTGGACTGCTCGGTACGTTCATGCTCTTTGGAATCACTCAAAGGGAATAATTTATGCACCACGACTGATGACGTACTCAGAGGAGAAACTTTTGGAAGAATTAAAAGATCCAGGTGTGATCAGAATTGAAAAGATGAAGAAGATCAATGGAGCCTTAGTTCCACTACCAAATTTAATAATTACATTTGTTTCAAACTGCCTATCAAATGTAATAAAAGCAGCATGATTACATTTTAAGGTTAAACCAGATATCCCAAGACCAAGGATATGCTTTTATTGTCACGAATAAAGAATTTGTTCATATGGTGGGCTTTTATAGGTAAAAGCTACAAGGCAAGCCTGCCGCATGTGTCAAGTGTAGTGAACCACACCATGGTGTATGTCATAAAGAAGCAAAGTATATACGTTGTCGAGAGAACCATCCTAAAGGTAATGGAATGCATCACTTTACAGAAGCGAAAGAGAAAGTTTTAAGCAAATATTTTGTATCGGGAATATCCTTTTTAAATATTGTTGCGAACCATTCAAGAAATGGTAATACAAAGGGAAGCTCAGTGGCGACATGTACTTCCACCTCTTTGGAGGCTGTGCCAGAGACTCTGGCCTCTTTGGAGGCTAGGCCAGTAATTTCTTCTTCTCCTGTATCTTTGAAGAAGCATCAGTACTTCTTGGTACCCCTGCCTCTTCGGAGACTATGCTAGTGGTCTCTGTCTGCAGTGCTCCAGATATGCTGATGCTCCTGCCTGTCTGGAGGCTACACCAGCTATGCCTGGGTGTCTGTCTCTTTGGAGGTTGTGCCAGCTGTAGCCGGTACTCCGGCCCCTTTGAAGGCTGCACCAGCTGTAGCTGGTACTCCGGCTTCTTTGTAGGCTTCAATTTCTTAGACCATACATCAACCTTGACTGGTGCCCCTGATACTTCCAAGGTTACACCAGTTGTATCTGACTCTCCTGCCACTACTCAGGCAGTACCAGCTTTATCTGGTGCTCTACAGCTTCAAATTTCACTGATGAAGACGCCATCAAAGGTGTCCAACACCATTTTGACTGTAATGTGACTGTAGCCATTTGCTTGAATGTCATTAATACTTTCTCAGCCAGTGTTTTGACACTTCCTTCACATCTCTTTGTCTGAGTGTTGTACAGCCGTAGAATGAGACTGAAGGTTACTAGATACCTAAATGTTACCACTTGTGAGATGTCATTACTAATATATAAAACCACATCCCCATGGCTTCCTGTATTTACTTGATAAGGGAAATGATAGGATGTACACTCTCGTGGGCTGCGACATGTATTATTACCAATCATAGTCACCTGCAAAGCTATGCACACAGGAGACACTTCTGATATAGAAGCAGCAGTATCATCATTGAGATTAAAACAGAAGGCAGCCATCTATAATCAGGCTCCTTCCAGCAAAAAGCAGGGACAAGACAATAAGTCGCAAGCACTTGAAAGAGTCTCCAGTTTAACAGCCTCAAAAGCAAAGAAGAACTCATTCATTTTCTCTATTGGAACTGTTAGGGGATAGGACCTAAATGGGAAGAATCAAGTCTGCTCATATCAGAAGCGTCTCCTGTATGAATGACTTTGCAAGAGACTATGAGTGATAATAATACATGATCCAGCAAACGAGAGTATACATCCTATAATTTCCATTATAACGTAAATATAGGAAGCCATGAGGGTGTAACTTTATATATTCGTAATGACACGTCACAAGTGGTAACATTTCGATAACTAGTAATCCTCAGTCTCATTCTACAGCTTCTGTGCAACACTCACAAAAAGAGATGTGAAGGAAGTGTCAAGTATTAATGACACTCAAAAAAATGGCTACAGTCATATTACACATGATTCCTTTAAGGTGTTATAATTCCACAAGAATCACCGCACAGAAGAGTCTACTTGTGTTATTATCAATAGTACCTTAACGCATTGAACTGAGGATGACAAACTGTCTTCTTTCCCACCGTTATCCCTACACCAAGGGGTTTGTTTCCTGATGTGCCTTTCCTTACAACATCAGGTATGATTTATTATTTGGCAAAGGGGTTTTTATGACCGCATGCCCTTGCTGTCATCAACCACAGTGATTGGTGGTAGGCCTCGCCTTTAACTAAAAAGTAAGTCTGCAAGACAGCAG
>NC_061107.1:134611600-134644100 GCF_015104395.2 Macrobrachium nipponense | reverse complement strand
ATCACGAAAGTCCAAATGGAGATTCAGATGGACCTGGAAAGAATTATTGTTACCAACTTGTATTTGCCAATATCCCTTTATGACTTTCTGTTTGCTATGAAGTTGAATGGATTGAGAGACGAAAGCAGGAGTAAACATTCCCTTATTAAAACAACGGCACTATGATCAAGTTGTAATTACGAACGAATTGTAGAAACAAACGCCGTTATGACATAGACTTAGTGGTTTTAGATATCTTTCGGACTCCTGCTATTATTTGCAGTAAGGTTTGATGTAATATATTTTATCGCAAATTAGATAGCATAGTAGTGAATTACAAAGCAAATTCTCATGGAATAAGATAAGAAGTAAATGCAAAAAATGAAAAAGTTTACAATTTTTGGATAAAAAGTTCTCACTGTTTTTTTATCAGCATTACCGTTAACATTTAGTAAATCAATCTAATAGGCGATGGTCATGAAACTTTATAAATATAACTAATAATTCATAAATCTGTAGTCTACAGAATATTCAGTACTTGGGAATTGTTTCATAATATGAGACACTAGAATTTTTGAATAGATCATCAAGAATTATTTTCTTTTTATGAAGAATAGATTTCGAAGGTCATCTGACCGGAGAGATAGATAAAAGAATGAAAACTTATGTACATTAATTTGCACCCAATTCTAACAGAAGGTGGAAAAAATATGGCTCACTCAAACATATACCAATAAGTAGAGTTTGTAAAAAATTAGTGCTTTGGCATAAAACAGCATCGGTAATTAAGGTTCCTTACAAACTAACTTGTAAAATGTGAATGCTGGAAAATTACGTTCCTGTTATGATAACAGGGAAATTCCTGTTACGTTAACAAAGAAAAAGAGGGCAAACAAAAATGTAATTTTCTTAGCGAAACATTTATTGCCACACGTTGAATATATATAAGTCGACCGGAATTTAGATGCTCTTTCTCTGGTTTTGAGATTTTAAGAGGTAAACTGGTCGTTATATTCTAGACCAGGGGTTCCCAAAGTGGTCGATATCGACCCCCAAGGGTCAATAGGACCAGGGATCGATGAATATCTGGGTCGGCGAGTTAAATTACATATACTCGTATATCTAAAGGTCTAAACATATTTTCTTACTAGCTGTTACATTTTTATCATACTGCATGTCAAGCACTAAACTAATAATTCTGAAATTGGTTTTGACATTGGTATTTATTTCTTTTCTTGAACTATTAAATGGTAGTCTAGGGGGTCGATAAAAAAATTAAAACATCATTAGGGGATCGAGGAGTTAAGGAGTTTGAGAACCCTTGTGAATCTAGACGGTCAGTATTTTAGACACAAAATTTTGAGCGTCCAGACAATACAACTTGATATGCCCTTCCTTCATACGGATACACATTTTAGTGCAAACCACTCGCTTGACATTTGCACCGTCGCCGTGTAGACTTCTTCTAATTTCCGCATCTCCACACCTTCGTTTCTCACACATCTATACCTCGTAACTAATACTCCTGTTCCATTTCCCTAATATCTGTCGCCCACATTTTGCAACTCTCACGCTATAACCATCCGGCACTGCTCTCCTCATCCGATATGATTTCTCTCTCTCTCTCTCTCTCTCTCTCTCTCTCTCTCTCTCTCTCTCTCTCTCTCTCTCCGAGAATGTTGTTTTAGTTCAGTTTTTCTCTATGCCTGTTACGAGGAACAAATGATTAGTTTGGAGTGCAGTTCCGAATATGGACTTTAGTGCCCTTGACGGTTGATTTTGCACTAAGTGAGATGTCTCTTATCTCCTGCTCCTGTGTATTGTAACGCATGATTGTCCGTTTTACTGAGATATTGTTCAAAATACAAAGATTCATAGACTTTAGCAGTTCAACCTGTCTTGTGTACAACCATATTTGGTAATTTGTTCAGTGCGATTACACACACACACACACATACACACACAAACACACACATTTCACTCTACACCACTTTTCGTTGTGTAAATATGGGACTAAGATAAATTACACAATATTAGACCCAGACTTTTCTTTAAAATTTGGATCAACATAGTGTGAAAAACTTTGAAATTTTCTGTAGATGATCAAGTTTTTTCGCATTCTTAACAATTTCTCACATATTTTGAACGAACGTGTTTTCGTAACATAATGGGAAAACCAAGAATAAATGTAAAAAATAATAACTGCTAACCCCTTTGGTCTTTTCAGGACTGTAAAAAGTTTCGGCAATAAAACTGACATTAAATAAGTTTTCCTTTGCAGCCTTCACCACTAAATATTTTTCACCATTGTTACCTGCACCTTTCATGTAGGTGGCAAGGGAAATAGAATTTGTCATTTTTTTTGTACTCAATAATTTGCACAGAGACTGAAATGAAGAGAATGAGAAAATAATCAGTAAATAGTCTTTGGCTGGGAAGAATGATATTTTTTTTTCAAATTTTCCATATACTAAGTAGTTTCCTTAAATAGCCCATCAGTTTATCACAAAATAAGTTCTCAGTACATAAGAGTAGGAACAAAGTTTAAAAGACAAAATGTTAAACAATGATCGTTTTTAGCACGTACACAATAAAACAGTCGAACTTTTCCTCTGCTGTACTATTGGAGCAGGAGAATCAGACTATCTGATGGCAGCGCAATGAGATGCTCTTTTTTTAAGATGTGTACTAGAAACCAAATGGAGAAAACCATAAAGAAAAATGGAAGGGAAACTAGTGTCGATTACTGAAATGGTCAGTTAACTATGGCCGGGTAATTGGGTTCTGTTTCTTATGCGGGTATTGTTAAGACAGTGGATATCAATAACCTATCTGGAACAAAACCGAAATTCAACCAGGTTTCGGATAAAGGGAAGAGAGAGAGAGAGAGAGAGAGAGAGAGAGAATACTGAACGAATTTCTACGCAGAAAAGAATTATTTAGCAATTGCATAATATATGAGACGTATAGATTATATTTCACTGAACCAGTTAGTAGTCCTACGTAATATATCCCACAATATATTTTATAGACTGTTTTAAAGGCTAAAACAAGTCCAGAATTTTTTTTTTTTTTTTTTATTTGAGGGGTACCATTAGCGTCGACTACGTTCCCGATCCTTCTTTCTTGTTTCTCATACACAGATTTGGTTTGAAAAAATATTAGTATTCCATAACAGGAGGGGAGATTTTTGCGCTCTCTTTCTATAATTACCAGAATTCTCAGTTCAAGTTGCATTTCCGATGTCAGTAGTCATGTTTTATCTTGTTTCTTTATTATATTTACATTACAGTGCTCAAATATTAATATAATGCAACGAAGTCAAATGTGCTGCAAGTGTTCTGACCACTTTATTTAAGACACTTAAGTATTTACATTGCAGAGAGAGAGAGAGAGAGAGAGAGAGAGAGAGAGAGAGAGAGAGAGAGAGAGAGAGTGAAAAGCTCTTAATTTTTCTCACTACTTACAAGCTGCATATTTCCTTCTGTCGAATTCATCTCTGCTGAGGTCGTGCCTTCAAAGGTTTTATGCAAAATAATTGTATACAAAATACTCATTATCTGTCTGACTAAATATTATATATATAGTTTTTCTTTCATAAGACTTCTCTCTCTCTCTCTTCTCTCTCTCTCTCTCTCTCTCTCTCTCTCTCTCTAGAAAGTTCAGGCAAGAGTTGAAAGTTTGCTATCTGCTTAAACGATTCCCTTGTTTCACATATTAAATTTTCATCTCGTTCAGAGCCACCTGACAACTTCCAAACTTGTGTTTGAATAAGAAGAGAGGAGAGAGAGAGAAGAGAGAGAGAGAGAGAGAGAGATAGAGAGAGAGAGAGAGAGAGAGAGAGAGGAGAGAGAGAGAGAGAGAGAAGGAGAGCGAGAGAGAGGATATAAATGCTATAGTTTGAGTAATATAAAATTTCCAAGAAATATTTATGATGGAATGCGTAAAGTAATGAAATACTTTAATAGTTATGTATCTGTAACATAAAATTTTTCCTACAGATCACTAATACTGTTTTTTGAAGGTTAAACATTGCTGTTTCATGCTAGCAACATATATATATATATATATATATATATATATATATATATATATATATATATATATCATATATATATATATATATATATATATATATATATATATATATATATATATATATATATACCATTATTTTGCATAAAAACCTTTAAAGGCACGACCTCAGCAGAGATGAATTCGTCAGAAGTAAATCTGCAGCTTGTAAGTAGTGAGAAAAACTAAGAGCTTTTCACTTTCTCTCTCTCTCTCTCTCTCTCTCTCTCTCTCTCTCTCTCGTCAGAACACTTGCTAAGCTGAACCTTGACCGATTACAATGGTAGTTAGGAAAACTCTTCAACACAATTCACCAAATTTATTATACCCATTTAAGAGACGTAAAAATGCTATAAATTGTCTATTTAGATTGCTTGAAGGAGGTTATATCTAGGGGTAATTTCCAAACTAATTTCAGCTTTTCGAACCTCACCTGTATAAACAACAAAAAGGAATATATAAAGATATGGTAAAAGAAAGGAAATTATATAAATTTAATTTGAGAAAAGTATATATCAATAAATCGTAGATTGCATATATAATCTATATAAACTTAATAAGCAATTACCGATATTGTTGGGAGTGCTCGCCAATGTAAGAAAAGGGAATTTACCATCGGACTAAGCCACTTCAATTAAACATATGGATAAATAATATCCTGGAAATGAAATACATTCCGACATCAAAATAATATTAAGCTGTAAATATACGCAATATAATTTTATAGAATGCATTCACTATAACATTCTCCTTCGAATTAAATCTAATATAAAGTCTTACCAATAATATAAATACGAAAGATGATCGTAGGCTGATAACCCAGGACGACCTAGCTTCACCAAATATACCTAAGCGAAAGTACCGTACAAATATAACAAAAAATAAATATGAGGAGCTAATATCAAAATTAGTTTAATAGTGCACAATATATATATCTATATCAGAGAGGAAGGAATTTATTGTTATATTGGTGCTTTTGAAAGCTTAAGGCAACGGATAATGATTACCATTAGACATTAAGAAAACCCCTAACAATGCTTGGTTCTCACCTTTATCCTCTATGCAAGCTACGAGACGAGACGAGTCGAATGCCCTCGAAGTTTGAAGTCTCATGACGAAGGAAGCTCAGAGTCCAAATTGAAGGAAGTTAGTTCATGTTGAAAACTTCGTAAATGTGGAAACACTTAAATCACGTAAACTCAACCATGGTTCGATAAAATAGCAGCACAGCACAAATTCAGTAGAGATAATAATCCTTGTAACACAAATCTAGCTGCTAAAATCTTCGTGTCCAAATACTGCCAGTGAAGCTATTGACGGTATGGTTTGCTGGGCAAGACTGAAGTGGGTATATCCATAAACCTCCCAAGTAAAGAGAAAATGACGTGATTAGAAGGCTTGTTAGCTAATTACTTAGCTCGTAATAAGCAAGCAGGACTTGGATGGTACCAAGCATACAAATGTATTTAACTAGTTATTTTAATAGTTTAAGATAAAAGTTTTCCTTACTTCGATGAATACATATATATATATATATATATATATATATATATATATATATATATATATATATATATATACTAATAAACAAATGTAAGAAATTTAATTCCGTTTAGTCCACGGAAGAGGATGAAAATTTTTCAAAGGTAAAAAATCTTCATCGCTGTTTAACCTTGCACAACCCCTGGTAATTCCTCTCTATGTCTCTGGAAACAACATCAAAATCTGGATCCTGAGGAATGCTCTGCAATTCAGGAATAAAATTTAAGGAAGACAGCTCATATCCTCTCATCGAATGTTCAGGGGTAATTGGTTCAGGAAGAGAATCTTGACTATCATTTCTAACAGCTTCCTTAAAAGCTATGGGACGTCTATTAGCAAGATGGATCACATTACATACTAAAAATTCAAAATCAGAATAGGATAAAAGGTTATTCTTTATTGCTCCAAATATTAACCTTTTTACCATTTTAACACACACCTCAACCATAGATCCCAACTGACTAGCACCTTTGCAATATTGTTGAAAGGAAAGAGGGGCAACATTATTTTCTTCGAAATAAAGCAAAGTTTCTGGATCCCTGATAAATGAGGCAATAATATTAGCTCCGGCTACAAGCTGCGATCTGAAAAGCTCTTAAAAAATCACTTACATTTAAACTTTTAACTATCTCATATTAATTATTCTAGACCACGTACAAGTCAAACATAATAACCATACTTTCTGTGTCCCACCACTAACTTTAACTGAAAATGGACCAAGATAATCTATAAATATATTGGCAAAAGGTACATTAGGTGGATCACAACGGAAATCTCTATAGGAATTCTGATTAAGTTTTATGTTACGACTATTGAACCGACGACAATGAATACACTGCTTCAAAGCTTTCTTAACAGTAGAAAAATGTTTGGGTATGAAATAATTTCTTCTTATTCCGTCAATACGGCATAACAACCAGAATGAAGTAATTTATCATGAGCATTCATTATAATAAGTCTTGTGAGATTACCATCATTAGGCAGTAGAATGGGAAACTTGTTATCTTTGTTTAAACACCACTTCTTAAATTTACTTTTTACTCTAAGCAAACCTTGCTCATCAAAAAATGTTAAACTTTGTCACAATAGAAGGAATGTCTTTAATAGGCACAGAAACTTGTCTGAAATATTCAAAAACTTCAGGAAAATATTTCTTCTGCTCACAAGATATCAATAAATTAATGGCTTGAGCAAAGTAGGGAGTACTAGAATCATCATTATCACACTTCAACCCTGCTCTAACTTTCCATTTCTGGACACACATCAAAACTCTCCGATATACTAGCACTAGTCTCCTAAAACTGGAAAACTTGTTAATATCAATGAGAGGCTCCGTACTGTACAAAAGCACAGAAAGACAATGGGAACAGTTGCTCTCTTCACCATTTTCAAATGCTGGTATTTTGACTGATAGCTCTGGAATATTGGCTTTATCCAAACTTGTCCTGAAAAATAATTTGAATTCATAAGCTGATTATACGACACACATCTTGTCACCAAATCTGCAGGATTTGCCTTACCAGAAACAAATTTAAAAGTAACAGGAAACATTTCACACTTTCTCTGAATATTATGAATCCTGTTGCGAACAAATGTTGTGTGTTTATTAATTTTATCTAGTTTAGATGAAGATGCATTAAGCCAATGTAAAGCACAAAGGGAATCTGTATATAAAGTCATATTTACAATCTGTAGGGGCTTCATGCATGTGACCCAGACAAGTCATTGAAAATTTCCATAGCACATTCTACTCCTAAACTTATTGCATTTAACTCAAGAGCTGGCATCGACTTGCCATCTAGCTGTTTATTAACTAGTCTATTCTTGGCATGAACGAAGCTAAGCTTATTAGTTTCATTGTGAAGCAGATAAATGACACACCCATATATATCACGACTGGCATCAGTAAACACTGCAATACTATATTTACCATTACGAGGACCAACAAATCTAGAAATACGTAAAGGTGCTGCTCTGTTACACTGCTTTGAAATATTTTGCCATTCCTTCTGCAACTCCTGAGATAGTATTTGATCCCATCCGAGTTTCTTTCGACACTGTAATTTATGCATAAATAATCTACACCTTTTGTTAAATAATGGCATATTAAATCCAAAGATATCGAACTGGGAAGCAATAGTTTGCAATATGGACCTTTTAGTCTTAGCTTCAGCATTTAGATTAAGGGGCTTTGTGAATATTTCATCTGAGCACCTATCCCATGTTAGACCGAACAGTTTATTTATTTCAGGAGTGACTACTCTATTCTCTACTTCCATTTCATCCTGTAAATCCCTATCATTAGTGACAATCTGTTGAATCTTGAAATTGTATGGCTCAAAAATACGTGGAAGCTGTTTATAAGCCCAATATAAACTCTCTGAATCATTAAAAGTTACAGCTCCATTATCCCATTAAGCAACTGAAAGATCTGTGCCCGGCAAAAGATGCACATCATCAATTTTCCTCAAATTACTATTCAACAACTTATCAGCAAGAACTAACCCTTTACTGTGCACAGCTTCAACAAGTTCACCAAGAAAGGGTAACTCCAAATTAATGCTTATCTCCGGAACCACAATTGCCAAAATATGCTCCACTGAATCTCCAATCCTAAGAGGCATCTCAATAACTTTAGTACAGTACTTTTTACTCTCATTAAATCCCTTGACAGTGAGCTCAATGTTTGAGTGAACAATTTTAAACTTATGTGAATTTGCTAATCTAGCAGACACAAATGTACTCTGAGAACCGCTGTCCTTCAAACCCCTATAGACACTATCATTGCCCTCAAGAGCAAAAGTAAATGTGGGCAATATGGAATTCGTCGAGTACTGTTGTGTTAAAGCAACTCCACTGCTAGCCTCCTGTTTGGCATTAGAATTATGTTTTATTAGTCCGAGATGATCCACCCATGCAGATTCTGAAAACACAAAAGGTAACTCATGTGATAACCATTACAATTTATGCAACGCTTTTTAAACCTAAACCTACACTCGCTAGACACATGGTTTAACATTCCACATTTTACACAACCTCCGAAAGACTCAATTATGTGAACTTTTTCTGCAGGAGTAGAGAATCTCTGACATTTATTAACATAATGATTAGTTTCCTTACTACCACTTCTACTACAAAGAAGACAGTTTGGTACAGAAGATTTACTTTCCATTATTTTGGTTTTAACGGCCAAACTAGCAGTTCTGTCTTTAACAGGAGTATTTCTGAACTTATTTCTGAACTTAATCTCTTGAGGAGTTTTACCTTTAGAACTTTCGTACCTCTCACTAGCTTTTGAAAAAATGCTCAAGAATATCATCGAAAGAGGGGTGAGTTTTCGTGGTGATTTGAACCAAGTGACTCTTGAAATTATCATTAATACCACGCCAAGCAAAAAACCTCGTAAACTCATTAGCATCAATTTTTAACGTCCTAACAGCCTCACAAATAGTTCTCAGATTTGAGATAAATATGAAAGGATCATCCTTCTCTCCAAGCTTAAGATTCAACAATTTCTGGATGGTAGAATTTATTCTAGCTTCTTTAGAAGCAAAAGCTGAAACCAACAACTCCATGGCATCTTTATAAGATTGCTTGTCAGCTTCTAAGCATTACAACAAATACTTAGCCCTACCATCTATTTGCTGTTTTGGTAAAAGCAACAAATCCCTCTCTGGATAACTAAATGCACTGGTTGTGTTTTCAAACTCAGTTATGAACCTTAAAAAATCTTCCCCTTCTCTACTACTAAACTTTGGAAGAGGAGCTGTGGGCTGCTTAAGCAAGCTTCTAGCAGTATCAGTTACATTAGAACGAGGATTTGCGGAAACATCAAGCAAGGGCAATAACCTTTCAATTTTATCCAAATAATCTTGACATGAATTTAATTCCGCTTCCAAATCAGCCTCAACTACAGTTTCTCTACTAAAACATTTCTCAGCTAGAATCTTACTATCGAGATCAGACAACTTTTCCTTATAGTGTAAGAGAATACCTCTCTCAGACAAACGCTCAGAAGGATTAAAGGAATCATAATTACTAACATTATTAAAACATTCAGTGACCTTTTTCCTAATAGTCTTCCGCTGACCTACAAATATCTGTAACTTATTCATATTTAACAAAATATAACGAGCTAGAAAAGAAAATTAATTATTGGACTCTGGGCAACCCTCAAACACAAGAAAATTACTCCAGCAAATTCAGCAGTCTCATCAAAGCCCCACGTTGGGCGCCATGTAAGAAATTTAATTTCCGTTTACTTGCAGCACATTTGACTTCGTTGCATTATATTTATATTTGAGAACTGAAGTGTAAAAATAATAAGAAACAAGATAAAACATGATTACTGACATCGGAAATGCAACTTGAACTGAGAATTCTGGTAATTATAGAAAGAGAGCACAAAAATCCCCCCACCTGGTATGGAATACTAATATTTTTTAAACCAAGTCTGCGTGTGAGAAACAAGAAAGAAGGATCGGGAACGTAGTCGACGCTAATGGTACCCCTCAAATAAAAAAAAATAAATCTGGACTTGTCTTAGCCTTTGAAACAGCCTATAAAATATAATGTGGGATATATTACCCAGAAGTACTGACTGGTTCAGTGAAATATAACCTATACGTTTCATATTCTGCAATTGCTAATTCATTTCTGCATAGAAATTCGTTCAGTATTCTCTCTCTCTCTCTCTCTCTCTCTCTCTCTCTCTCTCTCTCTCTCGCTCTTCTCTATCTCTCTCTCTCTCTCTCTCTCTTCCCTTTATCCGAAACCTGGTAGAAATTCGGTTTTGTTCCAGACAGGTTATTAATATCCACTGTCTTAACAATACCCGCATTAAAAAAAAAAAAAATATATATTCATATATATATATATATATATATATATATTATATATATATATATATCTGTATATATATATATATATATCTGTATATATATATATATATATATATTATATATATATATATATATATATATATATATAGATATATATATATATATATATATTATATATATATATATATATATATATTGTTACGACCCTTGTTGGGCCTTGGTGCAGGTTTGTCTGCACTAAAGGATGTACACTCAGTGTTGTTACAGAGTATCCAGCAAAAAATGATCAATGGAGACGAAAAACACTCAGGAAAACTCAACAATATTTATTAACAAAGAAAATAATCAAAGTCAACCTTGTGACTGCCAAGGACAACTCTAGTCCTTAAATAATCCCTTGGGATTCCTAACTTCTAAAAAAACTAAGCCCTAAACAGAGATAATAGAGAGAAACACATGAATGCAAATACATCAAAATATAAAATATAACTGGCCAAGATCAAAATGAATAAATTAACCAATACCTATAACTAAATAGGATAGGAAGGAAGGCGAAGAGTAATAGTGAGGAAAACACTTAATCTCCTACCTAGTTTATAATCTAAACTTAGTATTATATAACAAATATAAAAGCCACGAGGCTGTTAACATCATAAGAATTTATAATTATAATCAAACAAACAAAAGGGCAAATCCCAACTGTCTCAACAGTTCATTATAAGAGAACTATATATATAAATAATAATAACAACAACAACAAAAAAATATCTCCTCACACTCAAAAGGGGAGTCCGTGATCCAGGACTAATAATAAAGGTCTTGCCTTACAGTAGGCCGTGATCCAAATAATTTCAGAACTCTGCTGACCGGGGAGTACAGAAGCACCAGGAAAGAGGAGTCGAGAGGTCCTGCACGACCATACAAAAAGGAACGCTTACCTGGGATCTGTCTCCCTACTTGACTTCTGACGGGCATCAAGGCCCCCACAGCTGCAATAACCAAGGCGTCCTGGAAAAGCAAATGCTTCTAACACCTCAGGAAAACTCTTCCACTGAGGTGGCAGTGAGATAAGTCCGCAGATGCACAAATCACCTGCAATACAAGCAGGACGCAACACCGCAGGTGGCCAGAAGCGTACCTGCGAAGGACAGCACTCAAAGTACAGCGTACACAACACCGCAGGTGGCCAGATGTGTACCTGCGAAGGGCGGCTCAAAGTACTCCCAAAAGCGTCGATAAAATATATTAAGAGCAGCAGCTGCAGAGCAAAAAAGGGACAGCCTCTGTAGATAGCCCGAACTGTCTGCCCAAACACTCGTTCTGTCTCTTCTCACCTCCTTCACCGAGGGCTCCAGTCACGTACCCAAACGTAAACAAAAAAAGATACAAGTGTTAAAAGGGTAATTCAAAAACTTTAACGAGCGGGGAGGAGGCGCAAAATCACCACACTACAACTTAACTTTCGTAATATATATACAATACAAATTTCCTTAAAAATAAATACTTAAATACTAAATGCCTTAATATTAAATGTTAACAAAATCACAAGGTTGACTAAAAACTGAAAAATTACGTTAACATCTGATACCTTCCTCCCCGAAGAAAAAAAAATTTAAGCCAGAATTTTTTTTAATAAATGTAGTACTAACAAACCTGTAAGGAAAGAATAAAGACAATCTACAACAGGCAAACATACAATAATAGAGCAACAAATCTGAAACCAAATTATATTACATCAACAGAAAATACCATTGGGGAATGCAAACCAAAGCTTTATATAGCTTACCATTATTTTAAAGATCAAGTGATGATACCATACTCTGAACCCAAAGACAAGGCATGGCAAAGGACAGACAGACATAACAATACCCATAGTTTAAACAGGATGCATAAAAGTCACAAATCCCCAAGTCCTAAAGGAAAAACCAAACCTACTTAACTTTACCTAAATAAACTTACAGGCACACACAGGCCTACACCTTAACCTACAATACACCAACAATATAGTCCAAAAAGTCATTATATATATTCATCAATTCAAAGTCCAAAGTATATTGTGACAAATCAATAATTGGCTAGGAACCAAGGGCAATATCATAAAATATTAAGTGTATAACCTTCATACAAACCTCAACAACTGGCAATCGCCAAACCGTATAATAAAAATAAACAGGTATTAACAAATAAACCTACTAAATTCAAACCTATAAAACTTGCAGGAACATTGAACCATACTATATTCAAAAATAATTTTTTTTCATATAACCTATTGGAGAAACGAGCAGGGTGACGTACGAGAGAGAAAGGCAAACTAATCAATTTCGGGAAAGGGCATCAGGAATCTTATTTTCGGAACCCTTAATGTGCTTTATCACCAATTTAAATTCTTGAAGAAAGAGAGCCCAGCGCAAGATCCTCTGGTTGGCTCCTTTCATCCGTTCAATAAAAACCAGTGGGTTATGATCAGTCCAGACCTCTATGGGAAAAGAAAAATTAGTTACATAGGGTTTAAAGTGCATAAGGGTGCGGACCAAAGCAAGGGCTTCTTTTTCAATTGTTGAGTATCTTCTTTCTGCCGCCAATAACTTACGACTGAAATAAGGAATACCGGGTGAACTTCACCATCCTCATTCCTTTGAAAGAGGACACCACCAATTCCTACATCACTGGCATCCACAGCAATGATAAATGGTCTTTGAAAATCTGGGGAAATTAAAATGGGGTTAGTCAACAACACAGATTTAAGCTTATTAAAAGCTTCCTCACACTGCTGCGACCAAAAGAATTTCTGACCCTTTTCTAGGAGTTTTGTAAGAGGATGAGCAAGGTCTGAGAAATTTCTAACGTACTTTCTGTAGTAGCCAATCATACCTAGAACCCTTCTCACCTCTCTGACATTACTTGGGCTTTTCAAATTAATAATAGCCTCGAGGTTAGCTTGTTTCGGAGCCACCTGACCCAAACCAACCTCGTGACTCAAATAACAAACCTTAGTCTTACCAAATTCACACTTGGCTAAATTTATAACCAAACCAGCAGACCTAAGAGCCTCAAATACTTTACGCAACCTTACCAAATGCGTATGCCAGTCATTGCTATACACTACCAAATCATCAATTATAATCTCTGTTCCTTCTAAACCACAAATAACCCTATTCATCAGCCTCTGAAAAGTGCATGCTGCATTTTTCATCCCGAATGGCATAACCTTGCATTCATACAAACCAAAGGGAGTGACAAATGCAGAGATTTCACGGGCTCGATCAGACAACGGAACCTGCCAATAGCCTTTCAGTAAATCCAACTTTGTAATAAAATTGGCAGATCCTATCTGATCGAGGCAATCATCAATACGAGGCAAAGGAAAAGAATCATTCTTTGTATGGACGTTTACTTTCCTATAGTCCACACACATGCGGAACTTACCGTCTGCCTTTTAACAAGAACTATAGGAGAACTCCAGGGACTAACAGAAGGCTGAATGAGGTCGTGCTCCAACATATACTCAATCTCCTTACTGACTATATCCCTTTTCACGGGATTTCAACCGATAAGGACTTTGTCTTAACAGGAGGAGCACTTCCCACATCAACATCATGCTGAAGAAGATTAGTTCTACCTGGAGAATCCTTAAATAATCTGTAAAGGAATAAATTAAATTAAGTACATCTTTTCTTTGATTAACATCCAAATGTTCCAAACCTTCCTGCAAGATTCCTAAATTTTGCAAATTTTTAAACAAAGCATCGGAAGGAACTTGATACAATAAGTCATCAGATTCTTCAGGAGGAACATCTACTACTACCGATATCGGTTCATACACAATTGCTAAAGGATCAACACTTTTACAATGATATGGCTTCAATCTGTTTATATGATAAATTCTGCACTTTCTACTTGAGCCTGGAGCTTCAATTTCATAATTGACCTCGGACAACTTCCTCAATACCTTCCAGGGACCCTTATACCTTGGTTCAAGAAAATTGTCTGGGTCCATACTCAAAACCAAAACCAATTCTCCAGGTTCAAAAGAACGAGCTTTAGCTTTTCTGTCAAAATTATCCTTCATCACAGCTTGCGAATAACTCAGATTTTCCCGTGCAAAATTCCAAGCACTGAACAACCTCTTTTTCAAATCCTCTACAAATTCTCCAACTTTAACCTCTCCCCTTCGACCGGACTGTAGCACTTCACTAAAAATTTCTAGAGGACCACGAACTTTATGACCGAATACCAATTCGAAGGGAGCTACACCAGTGGAAGAATTTGGATGATTCCTAAGAGCAAAGAGGGCAAAGGGAAGTGCTTTATCCCACTCACTACCTTGTTCATAACAATGTTTTTTCAAAATGGATTTAAGGGTCTGGTGAAACCTCTCCACCACACCTTGACTCTCCGGGTGATAAGGTACGCTGGTAATGTGCTGAATGGCCAGTTCAGCACATTTACCTCTAAATACCTTACTCGTGAAATTTGTACCACAATCTGTCTGAATAACACGAGGGAGACCATACCTGGAAAAGAAATCCATTAATTTTTCAAAAACAACTTTAGATGTAATACGTCTCATAGGGAATGCTTCGGGAAATCTAGAGGCTCTATCCATAATAGTTAATAAATAAACATAACCAGACTTGGTTTTAGGTAAAGGACCAACGACATCTATTACCAATTCCGAGAATGGTTCACCAATGGCAGGAATAGGATGTAAAGGAGCTTTGGGAATTGTTTGATTTGGTTTTCCCATAACCTGACATACCTCACATTCCTTCACATAATGCTTCACAGAAGATTTCATCCCAGGCCACCAAAAATACCTTGCTAATTTTCGGAAAGTTTTCCATACCCCAAAATGGCCTGAAAGAAAATTGTTGTGAGCAAGATTCATTACCGATTCACGGAACTGGGACGGAACCACAATTTGTGCAATCTGAGAAGTCTTGCTCAGATCATCTGTCGAAGGACGACTAAACCTGTAAAGTAGACCTTGGTTTATACCAAACCGAGGTTTAGTCAAATCATTAATGTCTCCCAATTCAAAGTCAAATTCTTTTTTCTGGGCTTCAATAAAAGCCAATCTGTCCCAATCAGGTTTCAAATCATTAATAATAATACTATTACTACCACTATCTACTGACCCGGGCCTTTCTACATCTACTTCTAAACTACTAAGCATTAAATCATCATCAGCATCAAGTAGATCAGCAGCTCTTGCTGCGGCACGGGTTGTTACAGCTATGGGACATGCATTAATGGACAATATGGGAAATAATTCCTGACCCTCACTATTGACCATATCATTGCCCAAAATACCGTCAATCCCAGGAATGGGGAGACTATCAACGGCGGCCAACTCGGTAACCTTATCACATCCAGGAAAAGACAACCTGACATCCACCAACGGAGCAGAAACAACAGTGTTCGGGAACCTCCCAGAACGACATAATTCCCTGAATACTCTTTACAACCTTTTTAAGGTATCCCTCAACACAAGAGACCGAGCTGAACCAGTGTCCCGCAAGAACTTTACTTTGATAATCTTAAGATCCAAGAACAATTTTACCGTGGCCATACATATTTGTCAAAATTGAGTCACAACTGTTTTTTATTAGAAGTGTCACTACTACTATTATCTACCATACTAAAACTACAGATTTTTTTCAACATTGATTATCACAAAGAAACTGGACCTGTCAGAAATTAATGAAACTGGATTTTGGCCGTTTCTCTCAAGATATCGTCTACGGGCATTGCACTGGTTCTGGAAATGACCTGGCTTGTCACACCAAAAACAGGTTACTCTACGTCCAGTACCTCTGTTACCATTATTATAATTGTACCTTTGATTATTACCGGAATTAGATGTACCTCTGTTAACAAAGACACGAGGGGGAGGAGACCCTCCTGAGACTCTACCAACCTTCCTACCATCTGAAAAAGAATTATCATTATTAATCTTGGGAATATTAGGAGTCAACGAAGGTGGTTGCTCCCCTCCTTCCACTACTGTGGGCACGGGACGACATAATTCCCTGAATACTCTTTACAAAAAAAAAAACCCCCTTTAAGGTATCCCTCAACACAAGAGACCGAGCTGAACCAGTGTCCCGCAAGAACTTTACTTGATAATCTTAGATCCAAAGAACAATTTTACTGGCCATACATATTTGTCAAAATTGAGTCACAACTGTTTTTTATTAGAAGTGTCACTACTACTATTATCTACCTTACTACTAACTACAGATTTTTCCACTTGATTATCACAAGAACTGGACCTGTCAGAAATTAATGAAACTGGATTTTGGCCGTTTCTCTCAAGATATCGTCTACGGGCATTGCACTGGTTCTGGAAATGACCTGCTTTGTCACACCAAAAAAACAGGTTACTCTACGTCCAGTACCTCTGTTACCATTATTATAAATTGTACCTTTGATTATTAACCGGAATTAGATGTACCTCTGTTAACAAAGACACGAGGGGGAGGAGACCCTCTGAGACTCTACCAACCTTCCTATACCATCTGAAAAAGAATTATCATTATTAATCTTGGGAATATTAGGAGTCAACGGTAAGGTGGTTCTCCCTCCTTCCACTACTGTGGGCACGGGAAGAGGGATCATTTAAAACCCTGTACCCAAAGTTACCATTGCCAGAGCGATGGGTCAACACATATTCATCTGCCAACTGAGCGGCACTACTCAACTTCATAGCTTTGACCTCCTCAAGATGGACCCTCAACTCTTTGCTACATGCCTTTTTGAACTCTTCAAGGAGCAACAATTCACGCAACGCAGCAAAAGACACCACTTGTCGGCTCTTCAGCCAGTCGTCAAATTGTTCCTCCTTGACCCGAGCGAATTCTACATAAGACTGTGAAGGATGTTTATTATAATTCCTGAATTTGAGGCGATAGGCCTCGGGAACCAGATCATAGGATTTTAAAACCAGTGCTTTGACCTTATGATAGTCCCTGGCAATTCCCTCCTCCAAGGCATTGTACACCCGGATAGCCTTGCCCACCAGCCTACATTGTATTAAAACAGTCCACATTTCAGAGGGCCAAGACAACCGGGCGGCAACACGCTCAAAGGCTTTGAAAAATTCAGGGACATTGTTTTCATCAAAGACTGGCACCAATTTTAGTGCTGCACCTAAATTAAACCGTTCCTGGAACATACCTTTAGGGGAACTGACCAAATTGGCTCCCTGTAACCTAGCCATCTCTATATTCAACTTCACCATCTCTAACTCGTGACGCCTCACCCGCTCATTCTCCTCAAATTCTATTTTCTTTAATTCAATTCGTTTACAAATTAATTTATATTCTACCTCCTCCTTAGATTCACCCGAAGTATGAACAGAAGCCAGGGGTTCAACTGGCAAAGAATTAAGGGGGGGCAAAAATGGGTTATTAGACATTAAACCTTAGGTATATTCGAGGGACCTTCATAAATAATACCTGTACGAGGAGGATCCTCGAATAAAGTCAAACCAGCTCTTATGCTCAACCTATCCTCTTCCAAACCATCATTAATACTATCTTCACCATCACTATCTACTTCACTTTCACTCACCAATATTCGGCCTCAGCTAAATCCTGGGCAATCTTACCCTTCACAGCCTCCAATATATCTCTCTTAGTGGCCCGCCGACTTCAGCGGAACACCCAACCACTGTGCACAAGCAACTAAATGTTTCCTATTTAAAACAGGCAAGTACTTTAGGCAGTCAGCAGACCCCAAAAATTCAGCTGGGTCAAAGTTAAACTCTTCCATCTTGGCCAAAAATTAATAACTCAGGGAGAAAGGCAATACTACAAAATAAATATTGAAGAGATCACCCAAGTGTCACTCCACAGACCAAAATACCAGATACCCCTGAGTACATCAATCCTGTCACGGTCGCCAATTGTTACGACCCTTGTTGGGCCGTGGTGCAGGTTTGTCTGCACTAAAGGATGTACACTCAGTGTTGTTACAGAGTATCCAGCAAAATGATCAATGGAGACTAAAACACTCAGGAAAACTCAACAATATTTATTAACAAAGAAAAATAATCAAAGTCAACCTTGTGACTGCCAAGGACAAACTCTAGTCTTTAAATAATCCCTTTAAATAACTTCTAAAAAAACTAAGCCCTAAACAGAGATAATAGAGAGAAACACATGAATGCAAATACATCAAAATATAAAAATATAACTGGCCAGATCAAAATGAATAAATTAACCAATACCTATAACTCAAATAGGATAGGAAGGAAGGCGAAGAGTAATAGTGAGAAAACACTTAATCTCCTACCTATGTTTATAATCTAAACTTAGTATTATATAAACAAATATAAAAGCCACGAGGCTGTTAACATCATAAGAATTTATAATTATAATCAAACAAACAAAAGGGCAAATCCCAACTGTCTCAACAGTTCATTATAAGAGAACTATATATATAAATAATAATAACAACAACAACAAAATATCTCCTCACACTCAAAAGGGGGAGTCCGTGATCAGGACTAATATAAAGGTCTTGCCTTACAGTAGGCCGTGATCCAAATAATTTCAGAACTCTGCTGACCGGGGAGTACAGAAGCACCAGGAAAGAGGAGTCGAGAGGTCCTGCACGACCATACAAAAAGGAACGCTTACCTGGGATCTGTCTCCCTACTGTACTTCTGACGGGCATCAAGCCCCCACAGCTGCAATAACCAGGCGTCCTGGAAAAGCAAATGCTTCTAACACCTCAGGAAAACTCTTCCACTGAGGTGGCAGTGAGATAAGTCCGCAGATGGCACAAATCACCTGCAATACAAGCAGGACGCAACACCGCAGGTGACCAGAAGCGTACCTGCGAAGAAGGACAGCACTCAAAGTACAGCGTACACAACACCGCAGGTGGCCAGATGTGTACCTGCGAAGGGCGGCTCAAAGTACTCCAAAAACGTCGATAAAATATATTAAGAGCAGCAGCTGCAGAGCAAAAAAAGGGACAGCCTCTGTAGATAGCCCGAACTGTCTGCCCAAACACTCGTTCTGTCTCTTCTCTCCTTCACCGAGGGCTCCAGTTCACGTACCCAAACGTAAACAAAAAAGATACAAGTGTTAAACGGGTATTCAAAAACTTTAACGAGCGGGGAGGAGGCGCAAAATCACCACACTACAACTTAAACTTTCGTAATATATATTACAATACAAATTTCCTTAAAAATAAATACTTAAATACTAAAGCCTTAATATTAAATGTTAACAAAATCACAAGGTTGACTAAAAACTGAAAAATTACGTTAACATCTGTATATATATATATATATATATATATATATATATATATATATATATAGATGTATATATATAAACCTGTTTTCAATAAGGATACATTTCTATACAGCACAGGTGGATAATCGGACGGATACGAGCAGTTCATGTATGGCGAGTCTTGTAGAAAAGGTTATATGGATTTTTTGGAGGCTCCTTGATTGCTGAACGAGGATCTTTAGGTTTTAATCACAGTTGAGATCTGGCCATAAGCAACAGTTATAATGTAAACACTTGCACTTAAACTTTCCACAAGTCTCTCTGAAAATCGACTCCAATCGTGTTCATTACCTGGTTGTAGAGAAGGTAAAGAAATCGAAGATGAATATAATATCTCGTTTTCAAAATTAACTATTCAACGGCCTATCAGACTAAAAAAGAAATTTCATTTTCACTTTGGGAAACTGTCTTTGTGGTTCAGAGAAATAATATGTAGCTAGTTTGCTATGTAATTAATTCCGTTTCAGTTACAAAGTGCCCTAGTAGCGGAATGCCTAAAAATATAGAAGTTATAGACACTGAGTTGTAGGTTTTAATAGTGGAAGACGAGCACCTAAGTGCCGTGGTCGGCCATTCCATTGAGGAGTGAGAGATGTGTATTTCTGGTGATAGAAGTTCACTCTCGACGTGGTTCGGAAGTCACGTAAAGCCGTTGGTCCTGTTGCTAAATAACCACTGGTTCCATGCAACGTAAAAACACCATAACAAAAAAAAAAAAAAACGGAAGATGGTCTTTCTCTATCAAAGGGGAAGAAGTCTGTGATGTAAAAGTTTTCAAATTTCCAAAAATAATTATAAAAAAGAAATTTAAATGAAGATTTCGCCAGGTAATTTGTGTCTTCTTAAACATAGTTGTATAGCCATCAAAACTTATGAGAAAACCAATGTAATTTACTAGCATGCATTCAAGATACTTCATGTATTTCAGAATAAATCTGCGTGCTTGAAAACAGGACTGACTAGGACTAATAGAAAGCAATTTTTTGATACAGCTTTGTGTGAAATATTCATTTCGTTGTTGATATTCATCTTTTAATTAAAGCGCCCGCGTAAATGGCTAAACGGAATATGCTGTCATACGAGAATGATATGACTCCTCAGTGGCGTAGTTGGTATGGTGTTGGCTTCACACCTGGGAGGTCGCTGGTTCGATTCTCGGCCATTCCATTGAGGAGCGAGAGATGTGTATTTCTGGTGATGGAAGTTCACTCTCGACATGGTTCGGAAGTCACGTAAAGCCGTTGGTCCCGTTGCTGAATAGCCACTGGTTCCATGAAACGTAAAAACACCATACAAACAAACAAATAAACGAGAATGTTATCATTTCTATTATGTCAAAATGATAGGAATTTAAAGTCAATTTGGTTAACAGATCAGTGTGTAAAAGAACTACGACCCTACTCAAGGGTGATGTGCGACTAAACATCTTGGTCATTTACAGCTATATGATTGTCCCTTACGTCTTGCAATGATTGACCACTTTTTCCATCTATGCATCTTTTACTAGTTCTATATCATTTAATTCCCCTAATCCTATAATCCCCTTGATAACAAGTAAATCAATTAGTTTCTTTATTATTACTAAAGAAAGTATAATACAATAAAGTTATGTTATTATCATAAAACTGGAACAAATTAATTAAAATTTAAAATCTTTTGTAACCAAGAAATAATTATTACTAGGAGTTACGTTTTATTCAGTGACTTGACGCTTGATTATATATATATATATATATATATATATATATATATATATATATATATATATATATTATATATATATATATATATATATATATATATATATATATATATATATATATATATATATATATATATATATATATATATATATATATATATATATATATATATATATATATATATATATATATATATATATATATATATATATATATAACATACGATAATGTCGTTATGAAAAGTTTAACAACACATTCTATTCTAAAGATAAGTGTACACAATAAAAAAAAAATATCAAGCGTTAAGTCACTGAATAAAACGTAATCCCTTTAATATTCTTGGTTCAAAGACTTTAACCTTTCATAATGTATATATATATATTAGATATATATATATATATATATAATATATATATTTAGATATTAATACTACATATATATATATATATTTATATATAATTATATATAATATATATATATAATCTATATATGTATGATATATAGATATATATATATATATATATATATATATATATATATATATTATAAAATTCTATATATATATATATATATATACATATATAGATATATATATAACAATATATATATATATATAGATATCTATATATATAAATATATATATATATATAAATATTTATATAATAGATATATATATATATATAATATAAATATATATACATAATATATATAATATATAAATATACTATATAAATATTATATATTATAATACTATATATATATATATATATATATGGCATATTATATATATATTATATATATAATATTATATTATATTATTTATATATCTATATATCTATATATACATACATATATAGATATATATATATAATATTATATTATATAATATATAATATATATATACTATATACTACTATATATATATCTATATACATATATATATAATATATATATATATATATATATATATATATATACATATATATATATATAATATATATATATACAAAATACTATATATATCTATATATATATATATATATATATATATATTATTTCAATATATATAATTAATATTATAATGAACAGAGTACTTTCAAGATGCTATAGTTACGAAAGTTAGATAGCCACCAAACACCTGCAAGCATAACGAATAGAGTCAACTCAGTGTGTCGAATGAGTATTTTGTGAACTTAGATGGAAAGTGCAGATATTGAATTAATGATTATTAGTGCAAATGATTCTAAAGATGACGTGACAAGATTGAGAATTCCTATCGCGAATTCTTGATGGCAATGAAGTACACTTTGAGGTGAATAAGCCTTTGTATACGTACGTGCCTTATCCACCGTTGTTAGACATGAAATTCGTTTCCTTCACTCTCTGGAGCGTAGATTTATTGATATGATTGTTTTATTCTTATTCATGGAAGCCTTTTGTAATTCGACTGGAAATAATGTACCATCTGCAGTCCTTACACCTTGACTTAATTATTTTAAGCCCATTAGATTTTCAGATTACTATAAAGATACACCGTGGATATGAAAGATGGGAAGTAAGAGGATTTGGCCTGAAATCAGAAATAAGATAACAGAAAGCCTCTCAAACTGAACGTTGTTTTTTTCCTTAGCTTATCGCTATAACTCTAGTTGTATTTCTGGACAAAGCAGTTGGTGGAGAGGCCATGGAGATAGAAAATGGTTTTGATTATTTTTATTTGGTGTTATAGATTTAAATTTGATTTAGCCAGAAAACATGCTAATAGCTCCGCATCCATGAATTTAAATTCTGGACAGAGCAAAAATAATAATAATAATAATAACAATATGCATATTTTCAGAGTATTGAGAATTTGTTTTATAGAATGTATAGATGATAAATAGTTGTCATTAAGAATATGGGCAAGATATGAAACTGCTCCTATTTACATAGCATTAGACAATTCTTGAGAAACGTCTTAACAGCAATTTATTGTGATTAACAGAGAACCAAACCTAGGTTTCTGTATGTTTCTTGACCTGTACTGTCATGAGAGGAAATATAAAACGGTGTTCAAAAGCAGGCCTAAATAAAATTACAGAAAGGAAGTGACAAGGGAAGGCTGAATACTCGATGGCCTTTGTCCGCCCCTCCCCCCAAAAAAATTGTACCGTAATTAAACGCAATAAGTTTTAAGATATCCCTAACTAATATGGCAATTTCATGCAAATGTATTGATATGACTTCTGAGATGATCTCAGCAAGCAAATAGCGCTTACATAGGACTTCCATGATAGTCCTAAGTTTGTGTATATCTAATATCATGTACATCAGGTGACCAACTCCATATCGGTCCAATCTGTAAAATCTATTAAGAAAGACAGTTGAACAGCATAAAATATAGCATAAACACGGATAACGGAGCCTTTTATTCCTATTGAGAAGAAATGGCGATGCAATTACCAGGACAAGTGATATAAAGATCGCACTTTGTAAAAATATGTCGGAAGGTAATATAATTGCTTACAGCTCTTTATTGGAAATTTTGATAAGAATATGAACAATGACTCGGAAATGTGTAAAGTTTATCCATTTAATATTAAGGAATGCAGATAGTCTTATTCTGATGACCTCAGAAAGTTTTAAATGCACATTTTCTAAGATACAGGTGTGTCTGTGGTCTATAAAATGTCTGATATAGGAATAGTCATTCATATTTGACAGTTTGAAATACACAACTCGTTTTTCAACCTATGGAATATGCAGGCTAAGTTTTATTTTTTTTAAATTCAAGTATTGTTTCATAATTATATGTTATAGGAATAAATACATTTATGAAATAACATTATCAGAAATTTTGTAACTTCGAACTAAAAAAGTTAAAACCCTTTTACCCTTAGTATTGTTTTTGTAGTATAGCTGTATGTCCATTATTATTTAAAGTAAAAGAATAAAACACTGTTGATGTTAACTTGGAGACCGATAAAAGTCCATAAAAGAAAGAAAGAAAAAAGATAAAGAGCAAGATTCACGAATTATTTCGGTACTTTTAGGAAGGCTTACTTCATTTTTTTTATGAATAATGTTCCATGCTCTGCTATAAACTGAGTGAAACAATGTATTATGCAAATGATCGCTGCAACATTTTTTGTTTTATGGAATTCATAAATATGTCATTAGCATATCTGCTTTAAAGACTGACCTTAAACTTCCGAAGCTAATTGTCGAGGTACCTATCTATTCAGAGAAAAAGTTTATGATGGATGTTTGATACCTAAGTTGCATATAAATGTTCGTCTCGTTTATGTCTTCGAATACTGAATCCAAAATACAGAAGCAGCGTAAGAGAGGACTTTCTGAAAACCCGAAATAAAACTGACTTTCAAATAATTCACCGCTTTCCAAAATCATATGCAAATGTTCCTTATCTCAGTCATAATTATGATAATCTCGTAAAATGGTTTATTGCCTAACTGTGAGATGATGAGTGGCTAAACTCATTTAATGAAGTCTCATTATTCTGGAGTAAAAGGTTCATCATACATACATGAAAGAAAATTAACATAATCTAACCTACCTTAGATTTATACCCCTTAATTAGAATTCTCCTGAGAAGAAAGAGAGAAAGAAAGATAGACAGTTCAGACAGACAGTCAGGCAGAGAGAGAGAGAGAGAGAGAGAGAGAGAGAGAGAGAGAGAGAGAGAGAGAGAGAGAGAGAGACAAAATGCATCAATTTATTATTATTATTATTATTATTATTATTATTATTATTATTATTATTATTATTATTATTATTATTATTATTGAACAGATGGTAAAAGGAATTAAACTGCTATGTAAATTTCCATGAAATGCAAGTTCCATGTTAGAAAAAGAAAATGAAATAGAGTGGAATAGGGTGAATACAACTAATCGTAAAGAGCAATGAAGTAATAAATGGCCACATAATTTATATATATCAAAACACATACTTCGGAAAATTTCAAAAAAACCTCAATTACGGCCTTTAAAATTGCCGAGTGAAGTGTTCCTTTGTTTATCGTCCACGGAATAGAAATAATAACACGAAAAAATAAATATAAAAAGGGAAAAAAATGAAAATATTCTAGAGGCGACAAAGGAGATTTTTTTTTAAAGTAATTAAAGCTATTGGGAGATGGTAACTAGCATCGTTCCTGCCTATGGCTTAATAGCTCCTGAAGAGCGAGTGCCTTTGTTGGCAAATCGTTCCAGAGGACAAGTTCCTAATGGAAAAACATCTGTTGATTATTAATAATAATGTAAAAAACAACAGTATATAGGAACTAATTTGAGCTGTCTTTCTTTGGATGTAATTTCTTGCGGTCCATCGTTTACAGTTTACAGAGTTCTGTAGATACTTTAGTAACCTATTTTTTTTCTTATTCCTTAATGAACATCAACTCTACCGATCTTTGTACTGCAAAGGTCAGAGGTGTTAATCAGATCTCAGGCATTTTTCTCAGTTATTAATTAATGAAACACCTGTTAGGCCCAGAAATTACAGAAAACTTTCTTAATTTTCAAAACAAGCTATGTCTGCACGTATTTCATAAAT
This sequence comes from Macrobrachium nipponense, assembly GCF_015104395.2. Lineage (NCBI taxonomy): Eukaryota > Metazoa > Arthropoda > Malacostraca > Decapoda > Palaemonidae > Macrobrachium > Macrobrachium nipponense. The sequence continues at coordinate 134,618,093 of NC_061107.1, read as the reverse complement.
TTGCGTTTTCTTTGAAAAATTATTATCTTTTCATAAAAGGAGCGCGTTTTTTTTTATTATGCAAACAGCGCAGTAATATGTTACAGAAATAGTATTAGACTCTGAAACTTATTTTGACGGAAACCTCAGAATTTCTTAGGATTTTGTAACTTTTCTGATCTCTCATAAAGATGAAACAGTAGATGTAGAGATCTCTCATTATTATAAACTGTTTTATACAAATCTATACTACATAGTATTGGGATACAGGTTTTTCTATGTTAACCCAATATTTCCCTTTCGTAATTATGAAATATTCAAGAAGTGACGACCTAAGATATTTGATAAACGTTCACCACTTCCATTTAAATCATGACCAAGTCTCTCAAAAATGGTGTCCATCAAAGGAAATTTAGCTCTGGGGGTTAACTCTGTGAATTATAAACACAAAGATGTTAAACAAAAGCAGGTATCTCTGCGTTATCATTCACTGTTGAACGAATTATCTAGAAAGGAAATTAAGTATAAAACCAGTGTCATAATATAACTTAAAAATAATGGTATTTCACAGAGACAAAAAAATTTAAATTCTCAATAAATCAAACGATTAAATAATGAAGTCTTAATCAGATAAAATATTTTGATAAAACATTAAACCAAAAATTATGTGTTAATTTCTTAATTTTTTATTCCTTATAATTAATTTTATGAGAAGAGCGATGTCTGGTATTTCTACCAAATACGCCAAACTTCTTAACTGGATATTCTTATATTGTAATTTCGTCACAAAGATTTTTATTAACTTCTATGTTTTTGCCTAAAGATATTAGCAAATAATGACACAGAACTTGTACCCACACCTTTTCTGCTATTATGATCTTCATTTTGTCCAAATGCCAAATCATATTTTTGTTGACTATTGGTGTTTAAACTAAAGCGTTAGTTTGTAAAGAAATAATACCTTTGAACACGGTGATATTATTGCCTCTTGTGTTTGTCGTGTTGACCTCAGTAAAATATATGTTGAGGTTGCATACAATCAATAATTTACCCCTTGAACTGTTTGGAAAGTTAGTATCATTAACGGCGACCAAGTATAAGAGCATCCTGAAGATTATCAAAAGTTACCCACTGGTGAACTAATTTTTATCGTATAAAATTAAAGACATTGTCTTAAAGTGAACGGAAGTAACTGTAATAATTAAGGTATATATTATAATTATTTTACCATTACGCTATGAAATGCTTAGTAATTCATAAAATGACCCTTACGTAAATCCTCTAAATTTTCGTAGACCTAAATTAACTAGCTGTGACCATGACTTGGTGATCTAAAATGATCATATTAGACTAATATTCTTATTCTAAATTCTGCGTCACTGAAACTTATTTTTCTATATTCTTGACTATATTTGACTTGGGAAGCAATCAGCTTAATTCTTGGAAACTTTATTAATCTCCTGGACCTTATTAAATTGAAATTCCTTTTTAATTCAAGAAGCAATTATTACGGACAGTTCATAAATTCTGGGGCGGAATTCAGTATATCTTTTCGTATGTATTTTTATCAAAACATGCACGGCTGCTTAATTAATCGAAATTACTAAGTGTTCAGATACATAAACAAGAATTAAAATCTATGGGATAATGAAATTTGGAAAGCTGGAGTAATAACACAGAAAACTGATGCAACAAAAACATTTCCCGACAAATATTATTGACTCCAATTTTGTGAAATTAATCTTCCACTCACTGGCTTTATTCGGCTGGTCGTCCTTCATAATTTGAAATTCCAGTCTGAAAATATATATGATAGGAACTTCATTAAATAAATTTATAGTCAATATCGTATTCCAAAAGGAATTCATATACAACTCTATTTCGACAAATTTCCAGTTAAATGAATTTACGAAAATCATAAGAACCACCTTTTTTTATTTCTTTTTCAAATTATGAATACATTATAATGTGACGGCGGGAACGTAGTTGTTTATACAGATTCTTCATCTCTTAACATTTTATATTATCAGATTAGACTGAAATTACTCTTGTCACCTGAAAGCTAATTTTTTTATGATGTAGATTACATATTTTTATTACAGCATTCAGACTTTTTATTTTTTATCTGCATTTGGATAGGGGGACATAAGGGGGAAATCTGGGGTTATGATATAAGAAATAATTTACAGTAATTAATACATCATAGTTAAAGGTACGTGTCGAAAAATGTCCAGGAGTGGGTAAAAACTGAAGTCTATATTATAATGTTCAACGAAGACCAAGGAAATATGAAACAGAATATTTGAGCAAATAGGCTTATGATATAGAAAAAGCTATGTTAGGTTAGCTCAAAGAATGGTCAAAGAAATATGAGTAGGTGGGAGCAAAAAATGGAAAATCAATATCAGGAGCATTGAAGAGTAACGTCAGAAGAAAGACAAGATTAGGCTAATAGTTTTGTGATATCACGAATGAGAGATAAGATGGGTTAATTGATCGATATCCCAGGAGCTGGCAAACCTGAATATACTTCAGTGAATAAAGTTTTCGAACTGGAATCACTAATAAGGAAACTTTGAAGGTGGGAAACACCAGGTTATGAAAATTAGGTTATAAAGCCAAACAATGGGAATTTTCAGCCATCCAGTGCCAAGACAGCTAAATGAGGGAGTTGGAGTAGAAGCACAAGATGAAGAGAAAAAACGGTAATGCAGGTGAAATAAAAAGCTAAAGAGTGCGTGAAACGAGGAGCCGAAGGAACGGTGCAGGTATTGGCTGGAGACAATTTTCTATATATTTTTGTCTATTGAAATGACATATGGCATATACTTACTAGAAGATTTAACAGAATATGAATTTGGACACAAATCATAATGACTGGGAATATGTCACAGTTAAGGTTCCAAAGCTAAGTGACCTGACTGAATGCGGTAACTACATCGGCTGTAGTGAAAATGTTCTGTATGCGCATTCTGAACCAAGAAACCGATAAAAAAGTTTAGAGATAAATAGGCTGGTTTTTAGAAGTGGTAGAAGTGGCACGAGGTGAAGAGATCAAATGTAGGTGTTGAGACACCAGCGAGCATTTATTGAATATAAAAATAAAAATTTCGTTCTAATTGCTTTTCTTGGCTTCGGAAAGAAATTTGACAGCATCTATTTCAATTACCCATGAAAGCAGTAGATGCAAAGTTAATGGTGAGGGTATCTTGTTAAGAGAATTGCCATATATCAGTAGTAAGGTGCTGCATTTATTGTTCATGTTGGCAAATAGATGCCCTAAGACCTTGGTGTTGCTGATAGACTAAGCCGGTTCTGTGGTAACAGGGGTCTCTACAAGAAGCAGCTCCCAAAAAGTCCTTATTTCTACTGGGAGTGACGTCTTTTGATTTTAGCCCAGTGAGGCCCTATTAGAGTTTACTGAACACAATTAGTGCTGTAGCTGACCACTGACAGTGGAATAAATAAAAAATATTATTCAGTGTTCTAATTACAAAGATAATTGTCTTCTACAAGATTAAGGATGCATAGTCAATACATTTATGTTCATGATATTTTCATGTCTCTCGATTCCATTTGGAAACGATGAGCAATACTTTTTGTTTTGCATTAATGAGAGTGCAAAGTTACGGTGGTCCAACTTGATCTGAGAGGTCAACGAGTTATATTCAACAGAAAGGTCACAAAATTGATTTTAGATTATGTAATCATGTCTGTCCCATTTCATGCAATGCAGTTACAATGCAAAACAATATTCAAAGTATTACACAGTTCAACCCATTTCAATCTCCACTGATGCCTTTCAAGTCAGCAGTAGGAAAGACATATCTAATCGTTATTTCTTTACTTATCGAAAATAAGTATATAGTTCTCGGAGTCAACAGGCTGCAAACCAATGCATGTTCGTTAAACCATTTCTAAATACAATTTTGAAAATATGCTCTTGAAGTAACGAAAGCGAAAATGATTAAATACAGAAAATCACTGTTTTCGCGATAGGCCAACGAGAAAGTATAAGCTCTCATAATTTCAAACACTTACTTCTCTGTTGATTTTGAAGGCAACAAAGAAAAAAAGAAAATACTTACAAAAGATCCTCTAAATAATAATAGTTTTCATATTAAAACCACAATATTTTTCATGTGGCACATGAATTTGGGTTCTAGCAGATTTTTTTTTCAGTTAAGACTAGTAGGTACTACTTCATTATACTCTTTTGATTCCAACTTGTCACCAGGCAAGTTACTTTTTCGCAATAAAATGAAGCCAGCACATGAATACTAGATCCAGATGAACTATTTATTATAATAAATTCGAGAATATGAAACTATGACCAAATAAAGATCAAACGCTCTGAAACACCATAATATGAAATACTGTTCTGACAATAGGAAAAGCAAGGATTTGAGCATAACTAAATGAGGGTGACAAGGTCCCTGGGCCCACTTTTGCCAAATAAACCTTCAACTGAAGTGGAACGCAATTGAGGTTTTTAACAGAAAACACCACATTGCCTTAGTTAACATTTCACTCAACTATTTCACCAAGCGCCCCAGGCAGTATAAACAAATTCCAAAATAGCGATGAAAATTAGCAATAATAAGCTCTCGATATAGAGTGGTTCGGATCCCACAATAAGATCGTAGTCCCTGTCCCTTTGCTAGGTGGCCGATGGTTCCTAGCCACGTAAAAATATCTAATCCTTCGGGCCAGCCCTTAGAGGGCTGTTAATCAGCTCAGTGGTCTGGTAAAACTAAAAAATACTTAACATTAAATAAGCTTTTAGGAGTGGTTATCGGAAGAGAAATAAAACTCTTCACATTTCCTTCTTTTAACTGAATATAACTGGATTTTCTAAACACAGTAAATCAAGTAATTTAAATTTTTTACGAAGTCTGAAACCATTATCAAATTATCACTTTTCCAATATGATTTTTTTGCATAGTCATTCTTGTATTGATAACGTTCTGCGTTATGAGAATTATAGTAGAATTATATACTATGAAAATTATGTTTCAAGATTACTTATTATCAGAAAAAAACTTCATCCAATACTTTCATAACCATCTCGCCCTACCTTACTAAATTTATAGAAGCTTCCTGTCATCTATAAACTGACATAAGCAAAAAAGCACTTATTCTGTATATACCTTAATGATGTAGTTTAGAGGAATTCTTCAGGCCTTTAATATAAACGTGACGATCTTTATCAAAGCTTAATTATTACGCCTCAATGGCCAAAGTCACTGCACTTTAGTTATTTCTAAACCAGGCAGCAATTGGAATCCTATTGGTATCACAAAGTTACCATTGTTTGGCTTTTATTTGAATGCATTTTCAGGATAGGAATCACAATCAGATCTTAATTTAACGACTGCGCAAACTTCATTACTCTTAGCTTCCTGTGTCCAAGGATCGTATGCGAAATTAAAAGATTCTTAAACGTTAAAGAATGATAACAGCATGTCCCGGCCAGGACATATTGTGACATGTTTTCCGTATTCAGAGTTTATAAGGTCGTTACATAAAAGATGAAATAGTAGCCATGTATCACATTCATATTGAGGCTGTAAATTTAATCTCTGTAATTCTTACAGTTGACTCTGCCATCTTTACCTATCTGCATTGGAATAATCATTTCCCTCACCCATTCCTCCTAGACCTTTCTCTTATCCAAGCAGATCTATTGGACTTCTTCCTCTATTTTTTGAACCTCCTGATTGCCTATTTCCTATGTCCTCAACAGTGGCCTTTCTCAAGAATACTCAGATTCCAATCTTGCACCATTCAGCTCTACTTCTCATTTACTTTCCACTTTCACTTGAGACATCGTCTTTTCTTTTGTATCTGTATCTATTTAATAACCAATTTCTCTGGATTTACTTACTGTAGAACAACTAATTCTCCCTTTAATACTTCCTCAACTCCAGCCTACTCTTATTACGTGCCTTGCTTTTTCTGTCACTCTCCTCCTGACTACCAGATCCATCCTCCTGTCAGTCTGCAACCTGATTTCTTCTGGTCTACAACTTCACATTAAATAGTCTTCCTTCTTTAGTTTTCTGTAAAAGAAAATTGTTGTGCCGGCTTTGTCTGTCCGTCCGCCAACAGTTCTTAAAAACTAATGAGGTTAGAGGGGTGCAAATTGGTATGTTGACCATCCACCCTCCAATCATCAAACATACTAATTTGCAGCCGTCTAGACTCAGTGGTTTATTTCATTTCTTTTTATTTTATTTTATTTAAGGTTAAAGTTACCATTATCGTACTTCTGGCAGATCTAAAGGTACCAATGCCATAAGCTAACACAGGACTGGCTAAGTTTCATGGGGCGTGGTTAAGAGCTTTATGCGCAGTTGTGAGGCCACCACCGAACAAAAAACTCGATTGCGCCGAATATTTTTTTTTTCTTACTTGTTTCATCCCTAAGCCCCTCTCAGGCAGTCCCTCTACAAACTGTTTTTCTTCCTTGTTTCTTTCCCTCAGTACCCACATACCCAACCTTACGTCCTTG
>NC_061107.1:134596600-134606600 GCF_015104395.2 Macrobrachium nipponense | reverse complement strand
AGAGTGGAGCTGAAATGAATTCTTTAAGGTAGTAGAAAAAGAATCTTTCTCTCCCCCCCAAAAAAAATATTGATGTAGAAATGATTCAATCGGAGAGTTGAGTGAAAAAAAAAATGCAATTTGCTTTAACTCTGGAAGCACTGTATGGTAATCGGCCATAAAAGTTTGCGAGGAATTCTGCCATTGGTGTTGGTCGATCATCACAGATTTTCCTGTATTTAGTTACCTGAATTTTTCCTTTTATTGGGGAAAATTTGTATTTTGGTTTTAATGGAAATTTTTTGCTATTCTCAAAAGAGCTGCAATACAAACTTTACGAATTTTATCCGAAATAAGAAGAAAAAACCGTTTGAAGGTATTGTCACCTGAACTTTTGGCTTTTCAAATAGACACTACCAACGCTATCATAGAAACTGGATGTTGTTGTAAGATCATATCAAATTTGCTGATAATTACGAACAAGAAAACCTGTCAAAAGGTAATTCCTGGAATTTTGCATATTAGTTAAGTTTGCTGACAAATTCGAGCAAAAATATCCGCATTCCACTCTTACTGATAAATAAATACATATTAATTTTCGAATATATCAATATGTTTAAGTTAGAAATTCAAACATATAGAACTTAAAGACCTCCAATGCACCTGGATTTCTATCTGTGTATATTCGATCTGAATATCATATTTTATACATTTCGCGTGAACTGTATCCTGAGTGTAATTCTTTTATTATTAACCCTAATAAATTGCAAGCGGATTTCAAAAGAACACTAACAGTTAATTTGTGTTTTAGTGCAAGAACAAAATAAAAATCCTCCCTGATAATCAAAATGTCTACTAAGAAGAAATAGAAAACAATAATAGAAAATAAATGTTTTCAACCGAGACATTAAATTAACTGCATTACCCGAGAACTCTCAATTCTTTTTTCATTTAAATTTGAGTTGTACCTCAATGTTGAGGATAATGAGAAGGAAAGTCGTATTTGGTTTTAATGTAGGTGAAGTAAACTATGGGATGTTTTTTAACACTGTACTCCTCGATGTTCAGCGTAATTATGAATGAATAAATAATTCAATTAACTAATTAGTTGATATAAGATTAATAAATAAGTAAATAAATAAATAAATAAGAAAATTTTCATAAAAACCTACCAGATTACAATTATGAACCATTACCCTGAAGATTACGTGTGACTGTTTTACACATTAATGTTCAGTTATTAAAACATCCTCGAGAGAGAGAGAGAGAGAGAGAGAGAGAGAGAGAGAGAGAGAGAGAGAGAGAGAGAGAGAACACATTGCCACTTAACAGATAATTTGGACCTAGCACTGTTACTATGATTATGAATATTTAATTTCATGGAAATCTACGCTTCAGCATGACTATAAATGTCACGTTACGCAAAATGCGAAAAATGCTTTTTTCACTGTGATGTCAGAAAGCGCGAGATTTTATTTTTATGTTTTCTGCGTACCCCATAATCTGGAAGTTATGATTTGCCACATTATGTATATATATATATATATATATATATATATTATATATATATATATATAATATAGATATATATATGTTTAGTGCGTTTGCTCTATTTTAAGCATAAAAAATGTCAGGTGTAACGGTTTGACATAAAATTTTGCCAATAAATGCCAGTAAATATACGTGGCCCATTCCGTCAAAACTTACACAAACCAGATTTACAGGAGCATAATAAGAAAACTATCTATCTTATTTATGCTCAATGCGAAAGAACTGTTTATATTTCTAGTAATGCCCTCAGGGTGAAGTTAACCTCGAGAAGTCACTCTAGCCTTAGGTAAACTTTTTTGTTATTTTTTAAGCTCCGATTTGCTATAACCAAAGATTTTCATTTCCACGTTTAAAATAACACCAAACTGAGTTTCCATCCATTCATATTGGAAAAACAATCTTCAAACTGAGATGATAAAAACAATTAATTTCGTATATTATATGCGAAAATAGATGGCATATAAAATGAAAATATATATCATGAGTAGATAAATTTATCAAAGATTTTATTATATACACACACACACACACACATATATATATATATATATATATATATATATATATATATATTATATATATATATATATATATATATATATCTATAGACGCACACACATATATATACCATTAATGCTTTGCTCTTCTTGAGAATAATATACGTAACTTTTTCTATATCGTTATTGTCGATTAACAATATGTTGTCGTTTTGACCTTGTATTCAACCTTAAAATATCGTCAAAATGAGAACCACAACATGAAAAAAAATATGGGCAAACGCAAACTGTTAGTGAGGGAAGGGTGAACTGTCATTAAGGTGCTAGGCTAAAAATGATGAATGATAGGACATAATATGATATTTTCATTATCAGTCAGTAGATGTAACCTATTCATATTGAATCATACATTTGTATATAAAATCTTGATGTCGAGACTTACCGAATAAGAATTTTCATTACATCGAAAAAGGTATCCTCATTCTTGGCCCATTCATCTACATTAGAGGTAATAAATGTTTCCAAGTTGAAAGTTGGTGTATTAATGGATGATAACACTGGTCTGAAGAAATATTGCCTTAGTGGATTTTGAGTAAATCATATAAGGTATCAGGATTATAACAACAGGCATAATAACATGATGATGCAAATCGTGTGGGTGTAGTCAAGCCTACACAAATGAGAAATGAAGCTGCCTTCAGGCTCAATCGGAATACAGATCGGATGATGGAGTGGTGTAGTCGTTGGTGTATGAGGCTGAACGCCAATAAAACGAGAACACTATTGATTAGCGGATCTGGTACAGATTTCCCACTACAGCCTCCCTTTCAGTTGGATGGAACTTCGCTGAACGAGTCTGAAGCTTTAACTATTCTAGGTGTAACTTTGACTCACATCCAACTTTTGAGAAACATCTAATGAAAGTTTCGGCAAATGACGCACGAAAGTTAGGTATTGTTCATTAGGCCTCATATATTTATAACAGTGATAAAATCAATGCAACCTGTTTCAAGTCATTTGTACGGGGTGGGTGTCTGCTTCTGCCAAAAATTGATCTCTTTAGATAGTGGTTCGTAATGGTAGATTTCTGTTTTTTTATAATAGCAGCTATGACTTGGACCATCGACGGATGGTCGCTTGTTTGTCTCTTTTTCATAAGTTGTATTTCAACAGATCTTTCACATTCACAGTTGATCCCTGTTCCTTTTGTTTAACTAGAGCAACCAGATTCGTTGAAGAGCAGCACCAATATGAAGTGAAAATGCCTCGCCTTCGAACTTCACAGTAGCAGAGGTCCTTTAAATTACTCATAACGTTAGACTGTGGAACAGCTTCCCAGAGAAAGTCGTGAAACTGAAACTTCAGAAGTTTAAGCTAAAAGGCAATGCATTACTATTCTTCTTGCATTTAATGTGCTTTTATATTATATATTTATTATTATTTTTTTGATAAGTGGGATCTGTTCTTTTGTATTTCACTTACTTCCTCTTAGTTCTCTAATGTACTCACATTTTTGGGAAGCTTGTATTTCAAATCAATGGCCGCTGTGAGCTTGTTCCATATGAGTAGGTTTCATCTTCTGAATAATAATGATAATTATTATACTTTTCTCCTGTTCTGTGCTTTCACAGTTTTAGGTAGTTTACTACAAGATTTACCTTATCCTCTAAAAGAAGCGCGATTTTATATGGATGCTTTTGGTTATTTTTAAGAATGTGTTGGGTCATTGAGGATATGAATCATGTTGTCTAAATAAATACTTCTCTTAATAATGAGGAAACCTTTCCCTTTATCTAGACTAGAAGAAAATGATCCCTCGTATTTACTGAAATTTCCGTGTTTTCATGTCCATATGATCAAACAGCGGTATATTATTTACATCCCATCACTTACCATTGAAAAACACATTTTTGGTGTTGTTGAATACTGTTCTTTTGTCAAAATAGATATTGTTGATTAACTTGTTATCTTATTTGTGAGTCTTTCTAAACATACTTTCATTTTAATATGGTCAGGTTTTGGTTTGAATCAATACTCAATTAGCGAAGGATTTGCTACTTACCAAATCAAATCAACAATTTTACAAACTAAGATCACTTTTCAAGGATTTATCTGGCACTTTATGGGCAGAATAATGTCCTGGAAAGAATAACTTTACAGGATCATAATTCTCATTTCTAGACCCTAATAAGATTTATAATTGGTTCAATGCAGTTTGGGACGAAAAGTATTTTGTGAAAGAACTTCATTAGTGTCTGCGGGTGAGTCTCATTATACACAAGTATGTGATAAATAAAACGTAGAATCAGGTCTGCAATTATAAAAATCAAATATATGTTATTGCTTTCTTTATGCTTACTTTTTCATTAAGATAGTTATATTTCTTAACTCTAAATTTAACTTCTCATCAAACCACAATTATTCGTTTCTCCATTCTGAAATTACTAAAACTAGAAGCATATAAGTTATGGTACAAATAGAATGTGGCCATGCCTCATCATAGAGGAAATTATGATAAGCCTTCATCACTTGAATAATGAACCTTAATTATATGAGATTATGTGACCCCTGTTTAAATGTCTCACTAAATAACTACCTCGAAATTATTATAATCTAACAAGGGGAAGGAAAGGCCAAGCATGACATGGAATACATTCGACCGGTAAGATGGTAAGATTCAGCATTTTTCAGTCCAGTGTTTATTCCTCGTTACAAAGATATCCTTTTAGATAAGTCAGATAAATGTATAAGAAGCCATTAATGATGTTGATGCCATACATCGAATTTTGTATTATCAGTTTGTAGGTCTTTTCAGTTTTGCTTTTCTCAATACATGAAGAAGAAGCGTTAAAATAGACGCAAGAAAGGAGTTCACACACGCACACACACACATATATACTTATATATATATATATATATATATATATATATATATATATATATATATATATATATATATATATATATATATATATATATGTGTGTGTGTGTGTGTGTGTGTGTGTGTGTGTGTGTGTAACAAATACATGTATGAGTAAGTATATATATATATATATATATATATATATCTATATATATATATATATATATATATATCTATATCATATATATATATATATATATATATATATATATATATATATATACTATATATATATATATATATATCTATATATATATATATCTAGTATATATATATATATATATATATATATATATATATATATATATATATATATTTATACTCATACATATATATATATATATATATATATATATATATATATATATATATATATATATATATATATATATTGTTATGGACTGCACTCGGTCCTGCAGGATCTTAAGGAAAAAAAATGAAATGGGACTGGAATGACTGACAGCAGTCGAGACAAACAAAGGAGGAAGGAATGCAACAAAACCATCAAGAATGTCCTTAAACCTATTTATTATTTAAGTATCTTACAATATATACAATTGAGTCCGGGCTTAGCAAAAATTACCAATTAAATAAACAGTAACAAAAAATAAAAATCTGAAAACAGCAGCAGTCAAAATCAATAATAAGCCTTCAAAGCCCACACAAATTACAATCATAATCAAAATAATGTAAAAAGCATCTCAAAATACAGTTACAGGGCCATACACCGCTCAACACCATTATTACAGAGCCATACTGCTCAACACCATTAATACAGAGCCATACTGCTCAACACCATTAATACAGAGCCATACTGCTCAACACCATTAATACAGAGCCATACTGCTCAACACCATTAATACAGAGCCATACTGCTCAACACCATTAATGCAGAGCCATACTGCTTCAACCACCAATTAATACAGAGCCCATACTGCTCAACACCTTAATATACAGAGCCATAACTGCTCAACAACCTAATTAATACTCGGCCATACTGCTCAACCATTATTAATACAGAGCCTATAACTGCTCAACACCATTAATAACAGAGCCAATGAGCTAGCTCAACACCCATTAAGACAGAGACCATACTGCACAAAATTAAGACAGAGCACCATAAAGCCAAACACCATTAAGATCAATGCCATACTGCTCAATCTCCGCATTAATTACAGAGCCATCTACGCGTCCAAACACCAATTGTAATTATGAAATAGATAGGCATATATCATAAATAATTTCTTAGAAACAAGGCAGCATGTAATAATTAACAAACATGAACAGAGCCATACTGCTCAACCCAGTAATTAACAGGAAGCATAACTGCTCAACACCATTAAAAAAGAGCCCATAACTGCTCACAACCACCATTAATACAGAAGCCAATACTGCCTTCAACACCATTAATAAGAAGCCATACTGCTCCACCACCATTAATACAGAGCCAGACTGCTCAAACACCATTAAGACAGGAGGACATATGCTCAAACACCATTAAGGACAGAAGCCATTTACTGCCAACACCATCATACAGAGCCATACTTGCTCAACACCATTAATACAGAGCCATACTGCTCAACACCATTAAGGACAGAGCCATACTGCTCACACCATTGAATACAGAAGCCATACTGCTCAACACCATTATGACAGAGCATACTGCTCAACACCATTAATACAGAGCCATACTGCTCAACACCATTATTACAGAGCCATACTGCTCAACACCATTACATTATAGAAAAGATAGGCATATCATATAATAAACAAGCAGCATGAATAAATTAACAAACATGAACAGGGAGCATAAAATAAAATAAGCATAATACAGCAGCAACATAAATAAAATTATGCAAATTACTCTGGGAAGCACAGACAATAAAATTTCCGTAAAGATAACGTAAAGTTCCCCGCTGTCAAAAGGATGAACTGAATCAGACGAACTCCGTGAAGACATCGTAACAACAGCCATCAACTGTCAACTGGAACTCAGCCACCAACACAGATGAATCACGGGAGAAACGTTGAAACAGCAACACTGGAAAAGTCCACCGATGACCAGGGTTAAGCCATCACCCATCCTTCTAACTATCAAGGCCAACAGGTAACCAATACCTGCTCCTCAAGTAAATGCTCTATGCTGCTAAAGCTGCCAGAACCCGACTCGCTGCCGTGCTAACCCGAACTGTTTCAAAAAAAAAACGAGCGGCAAAAGTCACCTCGCCCCAGCAAAATCACAGGAGGACCGGACAACGACTGAAAAGTCAAACAAGCCTGTTACATAATCAAAACTCAAACATCAAATCCTCCTCACAATATATATATATCTATAATAATATATATATATATATTATATTAGGATATTATATATTAATATATATTAATATGTATATATTAAATATATACATATATATATATTCTATATATAATTATCTATATAATATATATCTATATATATACTGTGTCTATGTATATATCATAATATATATAATTATATATATATATATATATATATATCTATCTGTATATATATGTGTGTATATGTATATATATATATATATATTTATATATTTATAATATATATTATCTATATATATATATATATATATATATTATATATATAATATAATATAATTAATTATAATATATAGTGTGTGTGTGTGTGTGTGTGTGTGTGTGTGCGCGCGAGGTGTCTATCAAATAACGAGGCTGTGATTCCGCCAAGTAAAAAAAGCAGTAAGAACCGTGATGACTTGGAACATGTTTGACCCTGCATGACAAGCAGCAACGCTCTATGAGGTTCAGTTGACTGTGAGTCGCCATTTTGTTTGTTTGTGTTTTCTGTAGCGGGCCTGAAAAATGTCAAGTTTAATTAAAAGTTGAACAACGTGTCAATTTGAATGTTTAGTAAGATCGTATAAAACGCCGAGAGAATGTTTTCAAATACTTTGTACCTACACAGCTTATGGGAATATTCGGCTGTATGTCTCGTAAGCGTGTGTTCAAGTTTCAGCGAGGGACGTGAGATCGTCAAAGATGATGAACGGCCTGGACGACCTAGCATTTCAAGGACAGAAAAAAAAAAATGTAGGAAAAATCAGATTGTTCGGAAAAGATCGCCGACTCAGTGTTCTAATGGTAGCTGAATCTGAGCATAATGACAATGACACCTTCCACATTCGTCCGGTGGTTTTAGCACCGTGGGTCTTTTATCTTTTCCCAAAGTTGAGTCTGCTTAAAGACACACGTTGTCGGTCAGTAGATGCTGTAGAGAAGAAAACGGCGTATATGTTGAAACAGCTGACAGAAATTGGTCTCATTCATGCCATCGAGCAGCGGAAAAAGAGACTTCAGCAGTGTATTAGTGCAAGTAGGGAGCGTATTGAACGGGAAAAGCATTAGATTTGCAATACATATAAAGAATGGTGAGTTATTTAGTCAGCCTCGTCATTTAATAGACACACTCACGTACACACCTATATATATAATATATATATATATATATATATATATTATTATATATATATATATATATTATATATCTAATATATATATATGTATATATATATATATAATAGGATATATATATATATATACATATATATATATATATATATATATATATATACTATATATATATATATATATATATATATATATATATATACAGTGTGTGTGCGTGCGTGGGTGTATATGCACAAAGAGAGGGATAGATATAGTATCTCCTATCGGTTAGAAATTGGCAGAATAGGAACGAAACTAATAGAATACTTTATGAATCGGTTGAACCCGAGGCGAGCCAGGGATTCGAAGACGTTGACGACGCACATCTCGCCGAATTAACGATGGTTCACTAATTGAACGACGTGATCGTTAAAGATCAAAATTAAGGGAGGAAATAAAGTGTTGGATCGATAGCCTTCCTACTCATTAGGCTCAAGTCGTAAAGATACGTGTTAAGGTTGATCAGAGACCTCCTCCTCCTGTTAAATGTGAAAGTGAATTTTTTTCAATGTGAAGTTCTATGGGACGGACCACCAAATGTGCTTTATCAGTCTGTTTCTGGAGTAAAATAGTTAAGAATATGGAATATGAAGGCAAAATCAGCGAATTCAGAAAGAATTAGTGGACCGGCCACAGAAAGGAATGCAAAGCAGACAAGCAAGCTGCTCATTTAGATGTTTCGATCATTACAAATTACAAATAATACTGCATTCACTTTGTCAGTGACCATTGAATCTCAGCTAAAATTGGTTTACTGTGAAATTTATTTTTACCAACACTCAAGATTTGATCTTCAGGATATTTGTTATCATAAATCTAAATGGTTTCGTAAACAACGATATTCTTTATTGTATCCTCAATTTAAATCTATACAGGCAGTCATAGAGTCCAGATCTCATTTTTTGACATTATTGAAAGTTTAGAAAATCTTAGATAGGTGCCAGTAATTTTGGCTTCAGTCCAGTTTTATTAGTAAAGTGGTAAGGCCGTCTCTGCAGCGCCCCTTTGACTTCTAGTTCCACTTTTTGAATATAAGTCGTCAATATAAGTCGTCAATAAAGCGCTAGCTAACAATGAAATAAAGTTAAAAGAGACTGACCCCAAACACAATGGTGTACATAACATCCCCTGTCTCGACCGTAATAAAGCTGGCATAAGATATACAGGCAAATCGTAAAGGATCATTCAATGTCAACTTTTAGTCAAGTAACAACTTCTGGTATCTTTAGCTGTATTGATATTGTGAATAATTTATTAAACTGGAATTGATCTTACATTGTCTTTAAAGAGCAGCTGTCAAAAGAAAGGGCAAATTATATATTCAGTCTTGATTTAAAAAACGAACAGACTGAACATTTCCCAGGTTTTTAGATGACCATTCCATCGGCAGCCATTTCTAAAAGCACTGAAAGCATTTAAAGAGATGATACTGGATCAGTCTTCACCTAATTTCAACTACCTATATATATATATATATATATATATATATATATATAATATATATATATATATATATTATATATATATATATATATGGAATGAT
>NC_061107.1:134574100-134591600 GCF_015104395.2 Macrobrachium nipponense | reverse complement strand
CTTATCAATCTTTCCTCTTTCTTTCTCTTGTAGTACTCTGGTGTTCCATGGTATTGTGATATCAATGAGTGATACTTTCTTCTTGATTCTGTCAATCAACGTCACGTCTTGGCACGTATCACGTATCTGTTCTGATACCATAGTCCCAGAGGATCTTTGCTTGATCGTTTTCTATTGCTCCCTCAGGTTGGTGTTCATGCCAATTATTACTGCAAGGTAGCTGGTGTTATCTTGCACAAGCTCCAGTGGAGGAGGGCTTTTGCTACTGAATCATGCCTTTTTTTGTAACGGTTCTGTGCAAGTGCCGGACATTCACAAAGTATGTGATTTATGGTCTCGTTTCTCATATTACACATAAATGAGATGTTATTCCCATCTATCGTTCGTTGGGTATATCTCGTTCTTAGGGCCTGGTCTTGTGTCGCATTCAGCATTCTTTTATTTCCTTCTTAAGTTCTCCCCTCTGTAGCCATTGCCATGTTTTATCGCTGGCCAGTTCTTTAGTCTGTCTCATGTATTGTCCGTGCATTGGTTTGTTGTACCATTCATCTTTTCTGTTTGTCATTCTCCTGTCTCTACATATTTCTGGGTCTTGTGTCTACTTTTATCAGTCCTTCCCATGCAATTCTTAGCGAAGAGGTCCGAAGAAAGGTGCTACAGAGGTGAATGCTGAGATCAAAGCTTACACAATAAATGATGAGAGTGCCCTCATACAGTACAGGACTCAAAAGGGCAGACACAGACGACGAAGCGTTATATATTGTCCTGCTGCAGAACACCCACAGGGAGCGGCAGGAACAAAGCAGAGTCCAGTTTTGATGATTTATGTGTATAATAATATACCTGCTACAAGGCAGTCCAAAGGGCAGGCAACGGCAAGCCTCGAACATGCACAGACCTCTTACTAAACAGACTGGGGCAGAACTTCTTTGTGGAGACGAAAATTCCCCATACCAAACCCTCGCTGAATCACCCAATGACTCAAAAAAATGAAAATAAAAATAAAAGAGAAAATTATTCCCCATGGTGCTTGGGTGTGTTACCAGTGACAAGCGAACCACCCGGTGGTGGGAAAAAAAGAACAGCCCAAACCTTCGTTTAGCAGCAAAAAATAAACAAAACTTGAGTATAAGAGTTACGTTACCGGGCTTAAAGACTTACGTTAACTTTTCATGATAATTCCCCACCGCAAGGAATAAAAGTTATGCAATAATTTTTTTTGAAAGGCAACTTAGAACTTTAAACTTACTTTACTCATTACGCTACATAAATAATGAACAAATTCAGCAAAAAAATAACAAATATGCCAGAGAGAATGGGAGGAAAAATTCCATTATTGATACTACAATTCATCAACGGTGAAAGTATTAGTAGAACCCGAGACAAAATTCTCCTGGGGAAAGAAAGATCCAAAGTTAAACACTTGACAATACATGGGGCCCCACATTATTTTTACCAAAGTTAAGCCTAATGTCTAGATCATATTCCTGGAGCATGAGGCTCCAACGAAGGATACGTTGGTTTGTGTTTTTGCACTTTTTAATAAGTGCCAAGGGATTATGGTCCGTATACACAATGATAAGTTTAAAGGATGAGGACAAATAAATCTCAAAATATTTAATAGAGTTTACTAAGGCGAGGGCTTCCTTCTCAATGGTCAAGTACCTCCACTGCGCTGGCGAGCTTACGAGATAAATAGGCCACTGTTTGCGATGTTCCATTATCTCCGGCTTGAAGCAGCACCACACCAATTCCTGTGTCACTGGCGTCTGTCACTAAAGAAAAGGGAAGAGAAAAGTCAGGTGATCACCAGTGTGGCTTTCAGTTTTTCGAAGGCTCCTTGACATTCTTCATTCCACAAAAACGTGACATCCTTCTTCAATAAATTAGTTAAGGGATGAGCAATGTCAGCAAAGTTCTTTAAAAACTTTCGATAGTAACTCACCATCCCCAAAAACCTTTTACCACCTCTCCTGTTAATAGGAGATGGAAATTCTGACATTGCCTGAACATTAGCCTGCTCAGAAGCTACTCTGCCCAGACCAATTTCAAGGCCAAGGTAAATAATTTTTCCCTGAGCAAAGTAACTCTTTGACAGATTAATGACCAGGCCTGCTGTCAACAATACATTAAATAAAGCCCTAATCCTCTGTCAATGAGTTTCCCAATCATTACTATAAATGATTTAATCGTCAATGTACACTACACACCCTTCAAGGTTTCTGGTTATGAAAATCATTAATCTTTGGAAGATGGCTGCTGTGCTCTTCATACCAAATGACAAGACCTTGCACTCAAAGAGACTGTCACTTCTCACAAAATCGGAAATGCTCCTTGCCCTTGGAGTAAGACTGACCTGCCAATAACCTTTCAGGAGGTCAAACTTACTAATAAATTTGGCAGACCCTACACAGTCAATACAATCCTCCACCTGAGGCAAGGGAAAATAATTAGTTTTAGATACGGCAATAACTTTATGGTAATCAAAACAAAGGTGATGTTGCCCTCCCTCTTTCTTGACCAAGACCACAAAGGAGCTCCAAGTACTGAAAATAATCCTTTATAGAAAGTTTGAAGAACATATTATTTCTGTTTATTCATTTTGAGCAGGAGGACACCATAACATCCCGGCAAGGTCGCCAAATGTTATGCTGGCCTCCTGCTCAATGTAAATAAAAAGAACTAATATATTCTTCAAACTCTCTATAAAGGATTATTTTCAGAGCCTCAGACCAGCCAAAAGGGTATCCTTTCTTACACAAATTTTGTGTGAAACCAAAATTAAGATATATAACAGATCCAGGTTGTATGAATACCCAAAAAGAACAAGAGAATTTACTCTTCCTTTACCCAAACTCTTCTAATAAGCAGCTATTCAAAAATTACCAAATATGACTTCAAAAGGCCTATTAAACTTCACTAATCTCAGCAAAAGACCAAACTTTATAAAAATAACAATATTTATCCACTATTTAAGGATAGTCGTAAATGATGGTTGGGGCTAGAAAATGCATTCAGCTATAACACAACACAAGCATTCCCCATTCTCCTACACTAACATGTATACAGATAAAAGGAGGGAAAGTCATAGAGGGAGGAAGAAAACAAACTCACGGTGGTAAAAAATACACACATATGACAGTAGAAAGTAAATATAAGAAAAATAACCCTTAATTCTATTTACAACAACCAAATTCCTAAACCTAACTTAGAGTAATAACACAAATCTTTAGCTAACACGCTTATACATATTTCCAAAACTGCAGACTAAATCTTGATGAGGATTCTGCCGATTCCCATCAGCAAAACGGAGCCTCTAATACACATGAGTGTTACACGTCGATAAAACACTGTTCCTTATATGCACATACCGGAGATAAGTCTCCCTACGTCCTACATAAATCACAGTGTAAGTAGATTCTGTTGAATACCATCAACAATCCATGTAGTGTCAGTGGCACGACAGCGTCCATATTCACACTAAACAACTTTTATATAACAGTTACGCTTCCAGAGGCAAGTCTCTCTACTGGTGATGCAACGCTCCACAACTGCAAAAAGGTCCAAAGAAAGTTGCTGCAGAGGTGAATGTCGAGATCAAAGCTTTCACAATAAATGATGAGAGTGCCCTCATACAGTACAGAACTCAAAGGGGCAGACACAAACGATGAATCGTTGAATATTACCCTGCCACAGAACACCCACAGGAAACGGCCAATAGCAAAGCAGTGTCCAGTTGTGATGATTTATATATATAATGATATACCTGCTGCAAGGCAGTCCAAATGGCAGGCAATGGCAAGGCTCAAACATGCAGTAGACCTCTTGCTAAACAGACTGGGGCGGACATCCTTTATGGAGACAAAATTTCCAAACCTTCGCTGAATCACCCAACGACTCAAAAATATGAAAATAAAAGGGAAAATTACTCCCCATGGGTGTGTTACCAGTAACAAGCGAAACACTTGGCGGTGGGAACAGAAGAATAGACCAAACCTTCGTTTAGCATAAAAAAAATAAATAAAACTTGAGAATAAGAGTTACTCTACTGGGCTTACAGACTATCATGATAATATATATATATATATATATATATATATATATATATATATATATATATATATAATATATATATATGTGTGTGTGTGTGTGTGTGTGTGTGTGTGTGTAGGTGTGTGTGTGCGTGTTTATACCTTTGTGAATTTTGCTCTTCAGTTTCACTGAAAGTATAGTAAAAATAAAGACAAGATCCAAGAGTAAAGGTATAAACAATATTATTATGTTGATAAATAAGATCTTTTCTCTCTTGAACGGAAGTGTATTGTCTTATCTTCACGTAAAAGGTAAAAAGCGCATTATTCTGTTCCATAAAACTTCAAGCAAATAATCACTAGGTAAATGCACAGATTACCTGACAGGTGTAGAATAAAAAATAACTTACTATATTATTGTGAAAGTAAGCAAGTTATTTACTTATTTTTCACCCATTGAATAAAAGAATCAACCGAATTTATTTTATAAAGTATTTTTTTTCTGATAGTTCGTGTAATCAGCGAGACTACTAAGTAACTGACCTATATATATTCATGGTGTTAATCTGTATTTCTGATGTCAAACTGAATGTCAAAATTTGGTATTTCTTCGGTGTTATCAATACTAAATATATATATATATATATATATATATATATATATATATATATATATATATATATATATATATATATATGTATATATATATATATATATATATATATATATATATATATATATATATATATGATATATATATTCTGTCAAATTGAATGTTATGATTTGGTATTTCATCGGTATTATCAATACTATATATATATATATATATATATATATATATATATATATATATATATATATATATATATATATATAATATATATATTCAATTTGACAGAAATACCAGATTAACACCATGAATATAGGTCAATTACTTAGCAGTCTCGCTGATTATAAGACACGAACTTTCAGAAAAATAGAGAAAATACTTTATAAGATAAATTCGGTTAATTCTGCCATTCTTTTCAATGAGATATTATTATCATTAATCAGTAGGTGAAACCTTTTCATATGGAACGAACCTACAGGGGCCATTGACTTCACATTGAAGCTTCCAAAGAATATTGTGTTCATTAGGAAGAAGCAAGCGGAAGTAAAGGGAAATACAAAAAAAGAAGAGATATCACTCATAAATTTAAATAATGGCGAATAGTTAAATATATAAGAATGTCACTCACGGAGCTAATAAAATTTTTTCATCAACTATCGAAGTATTTCTAGTCTTGCTTCTCGGATCACTCATAGTGATACTTATGAATTATTCTGTTAAAATACTCATTATGTTTATGACGAATGAAATTTTATGAATACATCTTTATTTTTGGGTAGCACTTACGAATAGTTAGGATGAGGATGATATTAACAGGAGTTACAATAAAAATGGTCGAACAAGATTTAGTAGTGAGGAGGTAACCACTTTCTCATTTCTTTCCGCGTTTTGTTTTGGTGTGGGGTTGTTTTGGTGTGGGGGGGGGGGGGGGGGGGGGGGGGGGGGTGGGGGGGGGGTTGTCAGGTGGAAAGGATATTTCTCATCTGGCAAAGTTTCCTTTGTGAAAGATAAAATAAACGTTCATATTTCAACGCGAATACACGTATCTTAATGAAATATTGGGTATAATGCTGCAATACAGGCCAAGGACAATTACTAACGCTGACATCCAGAAATAGTCTAGAAACGCCTTTAGGTGGAGGGAAAATAATGACGCGCTGCAACAGATGGTATGAAATTAATTTATTTTCACAGAAATCAGCTGCGTCCTGCATTTAAACACAAGACTTTTAACTGTTGCTCTGCTTGCGAATTAGATAACACGTTAATTAGTTTAGGGTAAGAACTCTTTTCGTGCATTTTAATTAGATTTGTTTTCCAGGGGCAAAATCATCGCTGAATTATTAATGAATAGTTTCTGATATATCCTTAGTAGGTGTTCGTGCTACATTGTAGCTGTTATTTTTCACAGGTGACCATTTCGGAAACCATTCACTCACATAGGCTTTATGCCGCTAGAAACCAGTTTCAGCTGTACTTTACATTCTTTACTTCACTTTTTAATGAATGACGTCTATTTCTTAAATAGTAAGAATAATATTAATAGACACCGCATCTTTACTTATATATTTGATTAATTATCAAATATATAAGTACAAAAATTTTAGAACGTCAACCGCCTCCATTGTCTAAAAAAGTAGAATTTCCAAGCGTTAAGCCCGTTAACTGGAGGTATTTATTATCCTTTCGTTAACAAATTTAAAAAAAAGAGCCTTTGTATCCTTAAACATTTCTTTTCCCATATCAAATCTTAATGAAGGAGTAATTACTGAGCTGTACTTTGTTTACCGGTGTACAAATGTGCCTCTTTGATACTGTTATGATATTTAGAATGGTAGAGCGTAAGATAAATTTCACACACGCTTAATTCACAATGATATTAGCATTCTCTACATATAAAGTTTCTAATTCCCATTCTATTTTCGAAATACATGACCTAGAATAAAGTGAGACCACCTTATCCAAAAGACTAACAAATTAATTCAGCTTTTATCAATTGGAAATCGGCAGTTCATGTAGCTGCTTTCTTATCCGAAATATTGTTTGATGCAGTTTATTTTAAAATTATGTCGTCAGTTATAAGACTAAATAAGCACCAGGAAGGTAAATAAAACTACTATATAAGTTTACATTAGCTTAAAAAAAAAACCTATTTTACCATGAAAGACGTCGAGGTTCGCTCATCATTAATATCTATAAATGAATCTATTGTTACAAATTGTGTTATATAAAAGACAATGTGTGACCTTGATATGAGTTAAAGCCACAGCAAGCTGCCGAAATGGCAACACCACCAACGATTCCAACAATCATTCGATTCTCTTTTGGAGCAACTCTGAAATCATTCTACCTTTCACTTCAATGAATAGCCAAGTTTTCGTTAAACCAGAATCCCGTAAGGAGGTAGTAATGCCATTGCACATCACGTGGTGTACTGTAGGCATTACTTAAGGGTATTTGCAACTTCACTTCAGCAACTGCAACGTCTAATATTTCTTTTACTATGCCTCCATTTACATTCTCTTTCTTCCATTTAACTTTTCACCCTCTCTGAAAATTTTACCCTAGTGCAACTGCGAGGTTTTCCTCCTATTACACCCCTTTCAAACCACCTTCTTACTGACTATCAATTTCCCTTTCAGCGATGAATTACCTCAAAGGTCCCAGCGCTTGGCAATTAGCCTAAATTCCATATTCTATATGCTATTCTATTAAAGCTAAAAGAATACATATTCATAAAAATTGTCTAAATCTCGTTTTCCCTGGAATTCATTCCATCTAGAATATGTTTTTACAAGTGAATGTTTCATCGTGCTTCAGATGACAATGTTAATCGGCTAGATATGACACCAAAGCTGTTTTGCAGAAAGTATTTGTTTACGTTTTTCTCAATCCAGCACAGAAAACTAAGTTCTAGTTATTCATTATGATACCACCAGCAGTGCAAAAAATCCTTCTCTTTCTTTTGTCTTCATTTCCCACCATCCCGCACCCTTCCTTTTTCTCATGGAACAGATTAGATATCCTCATGTCTTGTCAAATGAAAAGGCACCCCCTTTCTTCTATTTTTCCTGTGATTTCTTTGTCTTCTTATTATTTAATTCGAATGGAAATATTTACTATAAAGTTATACATTCCTTACTAAAACCAATGGTATTCATAAAATTACACAGGTAAATACATAAATTCTGGTAAACAATAACATAATATGAGAACTTAGGTGATCTACCTCCATAATATATAAACTAAACGTCTTGTGAACAGTAGGTTGTGCTTATCTTGAAATTAGTACAAAAAATGAATGGGCAACCTTATAACACCACTTTCTCGAAATGAAGTAACTGCATTTCTTAAGACAAAAAGGCAGACCGCTCTTTTATCTATTGATATTTCTAACGATGGCAAACAAATCTGATTCGTTCAATTCTTTATATCTCCCAATAGTTTTACGTGCAAAGTTCTGAACGGGTTGTCATAATTTTACGTAACCATGTATTAATAAATCCACAATATTCCTTTTGTGCAACATGATCACTAAATGATGAATAAACTCGTAATATTTATTTTGTATCAGTCTCCTTTATTCTCTTCATACATAGAAGCATATTTTGACTGGAGACCAGATGCACTAAATGGAGTTATAATATAATTAATAAGGGCAAATTGATATGGCAGTGTCGGCGGAGACCAAACAATCAACAGGACTGGATGTTCTAACGAGATAGCATCCAGCATCGTATATTCATCTTTTCTTTTTTATAGGTAATACGATAATAATACGAAAAAATATTCTTAGATGAGAGTTTTCACTATTTTAGCTGGGATTTTTGAACGATATATCGATCCCTAATTTTCGCACGAATGACCGGGTATCAAGAAGCATACAATAGTAAGTGTCCCTGCAATACTCAACAGACCTTTGTATGTAATACTTTTACTGAAATTTGGGAACTTTCTGCCCAGTGTTTCGTGTGTGTGCAGTTTTTCCCTTGACACATATACTGAATATTTTTCTTTTAATTTACAACTCATACTGACCTATTTCCATTCGATGTTTATCCCAAGTCCAACATATTTCCTCAAATAAAATACATCTATTATATATATATACTATATATATATATATATATATATATATATATATATATATATATATATATATGTATATATTTATATTATGTATATATATATATATATATATATATATATATATATATATATATATATATATATATATATATATATATATATATATATATATTATATATATATATAATATATATATATATATATATATATATATATATATACTATATATATATATATATATATATATATATATATATATATAATATATATACTATATATATGTATATATATATATATATATATATATATATATATTTATATATATATATATATATATATATATATATACTATATATATATATATCATATATATATATATATATATATATATATATATATATATATATATATATATAGTACTAAAGTTGAAGGCGGTTGCTTGAAACCAGATAAGCATCATCGGAGGGTGGAGAGATACCAAAATCCTTTAAAGTTATGTATTTATTGCTGACGCTTCAGGACCATGTGTCCCATTTTCGAAGCTAAAAAATTAAAAGAATAACAGAATTAAAATGAGACTCAGATTAAAACATGATAAAAAGTTATTTCTTAACAAAATGCAAATTAGGTACAAGAGAAGGGAACAGTGATTACCTAGTAGTGCTGAAGGCAAAAGCTGAGTGACTGTCAGGGTCCGTTTTGGTGCCGACGGAAACTCAAGAGAGGTACAGAGGAGTTGACGTGGACTGAGTATTTAATTGGGGAACCAGTTGTTTGATAAAAAGAGATTCGAGTATTGCCAATTGGTGCTCGGGCAGACGAATTCCTCGAACTTGCCAATGAAATGCATCCAAATATCAAGTTCACAATTGAATATGAAAATGAAAATAAACTGCCCTTCCTTGATGTGTTGGTTTTTAGACTTGACGAACATTTAATACCACTGTTTTTAGAAAGAGAACGTTTACTGGTCTGGGTTCTAACTTTTATAGCCACTGCTTTTTTAATTTCAAGTTAAATTCCCTGTCTACTCTCTTCCACAGAGCGTTTACTTTAACATCCGGGTGGAATACGTTTCATGAAGAAATTACGTTTCTCCATCAGTACTTTGCAAATAACTGTTTTCCATCAGAACTCTTTTACAAACAATTGCGAAAATTTCTAAATAATATCTTCCACCCAAAGTTTGAACTGCCAACGGTACCAAAAACTACATCTGTACGCTAGTGTCCCCTAATCTATGATAGCCATTTTTATCAAGAACTGAGATTTATTGTAAGCAAATACTACCGGCAGTCAACTTAAAAGATCCCATGTAACCCAATGACCATCAAGTCCTTGTTTAAATATAAAGAGAGTCTGCTTCCTTTGATGACCTCGAGAGTCATATATTTGTTTAATTGCCCCAGATGTGACCTGGGGAAGTACGTGGGCTCCACCCAGAGGTTGTAAAAGGTAAGATTAGATTCCCATCGTGGCGTTAGTTATCGTACGGGTGTCAAACTATCAAACCCCGAATTTTCCTGTATTAGAGATCATGGGAAAAAATGCAAATACAATATAAATTACAAGGATTTCAAAATCATAGGCAAAGCTCCAAACGAACACCAATTGGCAATACTCGAATCTCTTTTTATCAAACAACTGGTTCCCCAATTAAATACTCAGTCCACGTCAACTCCTCTGTACCTCTCTTGAGTTTCTCGTTAGAACATCCAGTCCTGTTTTTTGTATTTATTTGTTGGGAAGATTTTTAATAATGAGGCGGATGGAGTGGATTAAGTTGAATGCAATTTGTGTATCCTTGTGAGAGTGGCAGTTAGATGTTTGAGGAAATAAAAAAAACATTATAGAATGGGAAGATACAGAGAATTACTGGCAATGCAAGAGAGATACTGGGCTAAGAGTATGTGAGTGGCAGATCACCATATGAATACAATGGATAATAGTATGATTCGTAGGCAGGAATATATAAAGTTACAAATGGCTGCTACAGTGTGTAAAGGCAGCGAGAAGCTATTGATTTGTCTACTGCAATAAGAGTTAAGCTCTGTAAATCAACTATCACGCGAGTATCATAACCGATTTGCTCGTATCTTAAATTGTCTTTCCGTATCTTTTTTTATATGATCAAATTAGATCTCGAAATAAACGTTCTTTTTGTTTATTTTAGATTATCACAATGTATCGTACAACAAATAAAAAAATAATTCTCCTTTCCAAATTATGTATAAAAAAAAAACTCTCA
Source organism: Macrobrachium nipponense (assembly GCF_015104395.2). NCBI lineage: Eukaryota > Metazoa > Arthropoda > Malacostraca > Decapoda > Palaemonidae > Macrobrachium > Macrobrachium nipponense. The sequence goes on along the minus strand of NC_061107.1, from coordinate 134,580,622 downwards.
ACTGAAATATTTTCAGTCAATATTTCGATTCCGGTTTAAGAAATAAAGTTATTACTTATCAGACCTTAAGTTAGTTATAACATAAGCCCATGACAATATGACAGGTCAGCAGAATTACTTAGTGAAGCTTACGGAAAACGCTATATATAGCCCGATGTAGAATTAGGCCATGTTCGTAAAAGTCGGCTGCCTCCTGGGTTTTAATATAAGACCGGTTTCAAAATTCTATTTGCAACCGGAATAGCACTTTAATGAGTTTAGGCTGAGTAATTTGTCTCTCCTCTAATATAATTAGCATATTTTCCCCCTCGCAGAACTATTGCATAATTTGCTAATAAGCGCCCTTTAATACCCGCAAGGCATTTGCAACACTGTGATCTTATTTTGTTTATGAGCAAATGTCATTTCTCATTTGTTTTATACACCAGTAATTATAAAAGCTTCCTGCTTAATGCTATGTATAATAAGCAAGATTTTGTAATTCTTTCAATATTAATAATAATAATAATAATAATAATAATAATAATAATAATAATAATAATAATAATAATAATAATAAAGCCCTCCACTGGAGCCTGTGCAAGAAACATCAGCTACCTTGCAGTAATAAATGGTACGAGCACCAACCTGAAGGAATGATAGAAACGAGCAGGCAAAAACCTCTGGGACTATGGTACCAGAACATATAGGGTGATACGTGCAAATAGACCAGACGTGACGTTGATTGACAAAATCAAGAAGAAAGTATCACTCACTGATGTCGCAATACCATGGGACACCAGAGTTGAAGAGAAAGAGAGGGAAAAAATGGATAAGTATCAAGATCTGAAAATAGTAATAAGAAGGATATGGAATATGCCAGTGGAAATTGTCACCCATAATCATAGGAGCACTAGGCACGATCCAAAGATCCCTGGAAAGGAATCTGGAAAAACTAGAGGCTGAAGTAGCTCCTGGACTCATGCAGAAGAGTGTGATCCTAGAAACGGCGCACATAGTAAGAAAAGTGATGGACTCCTAAGGAGGCAGGATGAAACCCGGAACCCCACACTATAAATACCATCCAGTCGAATTGAAGGACTGTGATAGAGCTAAAATAATAATAATAATAATAATAATAATAATAATAATAATAATATAAAATAATAAAATAATAATAATAATAATAATAATAAAATAATAATAATTAATAATGTCATATAAAAGACCCTTAAAAGGTCTAGTTTCTGAAGATGTTAGATACGATAACGTCTTCAAAACCCCTCTGCGATACATCTCTTCGTATGCGTTTGTCAGAATAATTTTCCTTCCCATTTGACCTTTGCCCTCATATTGGAAACATGGCCCTACATATATCTCACTCTGCACGGTAATATTCATTCAGTTCAAAAGTTATGCCCAAGGATAAATTTCTATTAATCTGAGATTTATTAGTTGGCCTTGACATTTACCTTGGCCTTACTCCCCACACTAAACTTGTTCTTATCTCATGAATGGCCTCGGTCAAATTCCTATTTGACCGTTGGTATCTAAATATTACCTGACCTTAATCTGCACACTGGCTATGACGCTGAAGTATGTCTGCTCTTTATGAATTCTCTGTTTCTTACGTTTCAAAAGTGAGGGCCAAGATTAAATTTCTTTTTGCCTTTGATCAATGAAATAGTCTGGAAGGTTAAAACTTACATTAATAACTCCACTGAAACGCAATCCGTTCTTGCTAGTCTCAATGCCCCTATTTGAGAAAGAAAATGGTTTTAAGAATATATATATATATATATATATATATATATATATATATATATATATATATATATTATGTATGTATGTATGTATGATATATATATATATATATATATATATATATATATATATATATATATATATATATATATATATATATATATATTCAAAGTGTTATAGGCAATGATAACAATAGTACCATGCAGAGGAATGCGGTCTTCTACCGAGGGCCCGCAACAATGAATAAACAAAACTTATTCGTCTGTTGTTACGATTATGACTTCTGTTTACAGAATATATTGCCTAATCTTCCCATTTTTTCTTTCCTGAAAAGCTGGAGGGTTCTAAAATTTGCTATTTGAATCCTGTTGAAGCAGATGTTACATTTTATTTTTTATCCTCACGGAAAAGCCAACTCCTGTAACTTCAATGAATATATTTATCGTTTCGCTCTTTTCTGACTGAATATTTTTAGGTATTCTAAAGTATTTGATAACAATGACGATTTGTTTTTTATTAAATCTAACATTTGCATTCATGGGATAATGACCTGCAAGTCATAAACTGTAGGTAGATTTTATAATAATTTCCGGGTTCTTCAATGAACGTTTTCACCGAGACTGATCAAATTTTTATGCTAGCCCCCTCCCTGTTGTTAGACACAGACAGATAAACAACACCAACCAACTTAGTCTACTTTGGCAGTGTAAACGTATGACAATAATAAGAATGATAACAGCAATTAACAAGATCACTGAGTTACCATAGTCTTTAAATATATAAAATAAATCAAGTAGCAGTCGTTCTTTATATATTTACCGTCTTAAACACAAGACTCAGTAATAATATACGGCATTCAAAAGCAAAGCAACAACAATTATACAGTTATTTTGTATTATTATAGTTTTATTATAATGGCCAAAGTGGAGAATTACTATCATTCATAGAAGTTACTAACCCATTCTTTAACACTATTACTGTATAGTAGACAGAATCAGATATAAGATATACTATATTCTATGTCGTGTTCTAAAGCATGATGATAACGAAGTTGAATGAAATTAGTTTGTTGAATGCCTTCGTACCTTATGGAGATCTACGAGAACATTTAGTAGTCTTAGAAAAGGCCGGGCAATAAAATTTTCAATGATAATAAAAGAAAAAAAATCATTCTTAGAAAAAGGTCCGTTTTTTTTATAAAGATGATATCTGCAGACCTGGTATTCGTCGTGAAAAACCAGATGCAACCGACGACTACTAAGGCCAAAGAGTTTCTCATTATTATGCTGTCTACGTGATACAGAACTTTCATCAACAAGATTCATCTCATGACATAGTATTTCATTAATAGAAATTTGATTCAGTTTCATCGATGAAATTCATTATTATAATCATCATGAAATGTTAAGGAAACATGAGATAACCTGGTCATTACATTTTTCCTTTCTGTACCGAGTCACTCACTGGCTTATGAAGAGCAGAACTAAGGAACACAGATATGGGTGATTTTTTTATTTTTATATTTAACAGCAGGGTTTCTACATTATTGTTAATAATCAAGACATAAATCAAGAAACGAAAACATTCTTATCTCTACTTCCCAGTGATCGTTATTTTTTTTTAATAACACCATCTCAGTTACAACTGTGTGGATCTATGTTAGTATAACAAAATGTGTAAATGTCAAGTAGCTTTTTATAGCCTGGAAAAGAGCCTCAGGAGCCATACTTCCTGAGTACTATGACATTAGAAGAATAACTGATCAATACACTATCTTTTCAACAGCAGAAAAGAATATAACCAGGTCCGAAAAAGAAAGGCTGAGTATTTAAAAAGGGAATATTGAATTTCTTCTGTAAGCCTCAAGTCTGTTGCCTGCAACTCATGGTGGATCTATTTCGTTCCTATTTATTTGCTTACTTCGTTTCTGTAGTGGTTAATGAGGTCAACTTTTTTATAAGTGTAAGTCCTTAATAAAAATATTTAGGTAATTTTTCTTATGAGGATTCTGAAATAATTGTAGTCAAACCTGTTTATTTCATGACTATGGATATTTTGTATTTGATTAACATTTTTTTATACGGAGAAGTCAATTAAGAGAGAGTTTGAAAAACTTATTGGATTTCACAAAATTTGTTCAAATTCCAGTGGGATTTAATGTACTGAGTTTGTTATTTGGAGCATCTATTTATTCTCATTTTAATAATTTATAAGAGTGAACTGTGGTTGAATATACATTGATAAATGGGAATTGCAATAAAATAAAACGTATTATGAGCAGGACTAGTTAAGTATTGTATTTATTTTTCAATTTTATCAATATTGACAAATTGTGTAACTGAAATTATAATTACAGGCTAGGATTTACTGAAAAGAAAAAATGTTCTTCTCCTTTTAGAACATTCTCTTTCACGAGTAAGGACTGTCCTAAAACAAAGGCGTCGCGTTTCTAGGATCGTCGCTCTGATTTTGTCGTCTTAAATTGCTGCTAGCTCCCTCATCGATCGTTAAAGGAAAGGTCTCGAGGCTCTTTTCAGAGAAAACCAATCACATCTAAATTTAGGGGACTAACGACTTATCGGGTCCATTTAATACCGAGTTTCACTGAAGGAACGGGGAACGAATGAGTTTAGATTTGCGAAATATCGTTAATTTTCGATAAATAATAAAATAACAGTGATGCATGCGATATATATAATGTATGTATGTATGTATGTATGTATAGTATTATATGTATATATATATATATATATATATATATATATATATATATTATTATATATAGAGAGAGAGGAGAGAAGAAGAGAGAGAGAGAGAGAGAGAGAGAGAGAGAGAAGAGAGAAAATTGGTGGGAGGAGAAATTTGGTATTTGAAATGTAAGAGAAACACATGAGAATCTGATCGAGAATATTAAAGAGATATAAAGTTATTAATGGTTAATTATTTGAAATAGAGGGATACTAACAGACTGACTGGACCCTAGCAAAATATCATGAAGACTAGTTAATTATCTTACTTATTTTGCATGGCTCGGAGATGATTGCCAAACATAGAGTGGTACAAAACGATTATTACGCAAAATGAGTTGTCTTCTCTCTTTTCGTACAGTTTTTGGATATTACCCAAAGATGTATTAAAGTTTACAAATATCATAATGTGATTAATCAAACGTTCATAACACAAAGATTTTCTCGTTTAAATGGTATTTTTCAATAACCTGGGCAACTGCGTGCATTAGAGTAGTATTGTTATTTGCCATATGGTACTGTCAGTTTCTGTATGCTTTCTTACTATCTGACAAAGCATTTAATAGAAAGACCTCTTAAAGAAGCTAGTGGTTTGAACAATTTACGACCGGAATGAAGCTACGGCATTAAAGCATGAGGCAGTTATTAGAATACGTACGTTAAACTTCTCATATAGACGGATAATGCCAAGGTTGTTCATAATTTTGAACAAACCTTCAAAGATATATAGTAGACCTTTATACATTCGTTGAAGATTTCTATTGGGTGACTAAATCAATGACTTGGCTCAATTAGGATGCCTTTGCAACTGGATAAGTGAATCAGTGATTAGGTAGGACCAACGAACAAGGGTGACAGCAAACATAAAGTAGTCAATTAAGCAATGTGAAAGATATGCTAACTACCAGAAGTTGGTTTAAAAGAAAACACTAAGCGTCCACTAAAATTAAGTATAATTCCCTAAAAATGTAAGGGATATTACAGGGGTTTCTATTGAACCCGTGGCACTGTAGGCTACGTTGAACAGTTATAAACACTAACTATACTCTGTTTTTTTTTTCATCTGTCTATCCGCCTGTGGTGTTTTTGTATGGTAACACTGTGTCCCGGGATTTAGATAGTTACATTCAACGATTATAATAATATCCTGTTTCGAATATTAACGGTGTAATTCGCACACAGTAAATTATTAAAACACTTTTCAGTTGCAAATGTTCACCCAGATATCCTTTTATTTACCTAAAACTTACACATAGCGTAACTATCTAAAGCCCAGGACGCAGTGTTACCATACAAAAACACCACAGGCGGATGGACAGATGAAAAAAAACAAAACAAAACAGAGTGTAGTGCCACACCAGGGTTTTTGTGAAGCCTGATTATACTTTTCAAAGTACATGAAGAATAAAACACTTAGATTATACAAATTTAGAATCCTTTCTGTGATTAATATGAAAACTATAAGCTGAAAAACAATAAGATGGCGATAAAGAAAAAAATCACAAAGGAACCAAAAGAAAAATTCATCACATGAAAAAGCAACGCCACGGTTGTCCATGACTGTGTAAAATTTTCAGATATGTTTATTAGACCATTATACATTTCCAGAAAAAAGAAGAAGATAGGTATTAGTATTTGACAAGTTGTGAAGGCTGATTATAGTTTTCAAAGCACATACAAAATAGTGTAAAACATTTTAATCTCTTCTGTGGATATTAAAGTAAAATATAAACTGTAGAGGGTACTGAAGAAAAAAATCATCGAGAGAGAAAAAACAGAGGAGAATGGCAGACTTTAAGCACCCCGAGGCATTAGTATTTGGCAATTTATGAATCCTGATTATAGTTTTCGAAGCACATGATAAGGGAAAATATACTCTAGAGTTAGTGGAGGGTACTAAATAAAAAATCACGGAGAGAGAGAGAGAGAGAGAGAGAGGGGGGGGGGGGGGGGGTGCAGGAAGAGAACGGCTGGCAGACTTTTACCATTCTGAGGTCGATACATTGTCAGAGCAACACTTTCTGTAAGTGCC